>NC_064619.1:212437857-212742516 GCF_023898315.1 Schistocerca nitens
TACACACGGTAATGTGGGAATACCAGATTTCTTAAACAGGGGTTTACAAGAGTCTCTAGGCTTGCACCCAAACAAGATTCTAATGGCCCTTTTTTGTAGTTTAAAAGTGCTATTAGCTATTTTAGAGTTTCCCCAGAAGGTGACCCCATATCTAAGACGAGAATGAAAGTACGCATGATATGCATTCAATACTGTTTTCTCACTACAGCATGATTTTAATGAACAAAGAAGATAACATGTTTTGCTCAGTTCTGCATTGAGGCATTCAATATGCTTATTCCATCTGATGTTACTCTGCAGCCAAAGTCCTAAGAATTTGGTTTCAGTACTGTTACCAACTGGTTCGTCATTGATAGAGACTGATGGGATAAACATGTCCTTGTTAGGAACATTGTGGAATTTTAGAACAACGGTTTTCTTACTGTTTATTACAAGCTGATTACTCTGTGCCCAGCTGCTAAGTTGTTTCGTGACCGTGTTTACTGTCTGCTGTAACTGTTCATCGTCGTCTCCTTTTAGTAGAATCGTGGTGTCATCTGCAAATATGATTGATTTGTGTGCATCAATATTTAAGCTTAGATCATTTATGTACAGAAGAAACAGAAGAGGTCCCAATACGGATCCTTGGGGTACACCACATTTTATTTGTTTATAGTCAGATAAGTGATTAGATACAGTTTTTAGTTCAATATTTGTGTGCTTGACGCACACTGCCTGCATACGATTTGTCAGGAAGGAACTGATCCACTTGTTGGACAGACCTCGAATACCATATCTTTCTAGCTTTGATAGCAGAATTTTATGGTCCACCATGTCAAAAGCTTTTGACAAGTCAATAAAGACTCCTATCGTTTCCTGTTTTTTGTCCATCAGGTTTAGGATGGAATTGATGCACTCATAGACAGCAGTTGTCGTTGACCTCTTATTTCTGAATCCATGTTGTTCATTACATAGGATACTGTTTTTATTTATAAATTTCATAAGTTTCTCATACATAACTTTTTCCAGTACTTTAGAGATGCAGGAGGAAATTGTGATGGGTCTGTAGTTATTTACATTGTCTTTATCCCCTTTTTTATATACAGGAATAACTTTTGATGTTTTTAACACATCAGGGAAAGTGCCTGCCTGAAGTGAGCAGTCGCATAAATGTGTGAGTACTTCAATTAGGTTTGATGCGCTCTTCTTTAACATTGTTGCAGGTATACCATCAATACCTGCCGATTTGGAATTTTTTAGTCCTTTTATTGCTTTAGCTACTTCATCTTGTGAAACAGAACTGATGTACATTGATCCTCTACATGTACTTATTTTATATTCATTTGCCTGGATGCTCTTAAAGTTTGAGTGCAACATACTTTCAGCAACACCTGTGAAAAAGTTGTTAAATGTGTTAGCTACTTCTAAGGGGTTTGTTACTTTTTTATTTTTATGTGACAGTGTTATATTTTTCCAAGGTTGTCTGTATTCTCCACATTCTTTTTTTATAACACTCCACATAGCCTTTGATTTATTAGCTGAATTATAAATGATTTCATCATTATGCATTATTTTTGCTGCTTTTATTACTTTTCTTAATATTTTGGAGTATTTTTTATAGTATGCGCGTACTACAGGTGAGGAATTTTTTGAGTTACATATTTCATGAAGTAGTCTTTTCTTCTGGCATGAAACCCTTATTCCCTTTGTGATCCAGCTGTTTGTTCTAGAGTTTCCCCGTATGGTTAATGTCTTCAGTGGGAATGCAAGTTCAAAGAAATGGGTTAATGTATCAATGAAAGTGTTGAATTTTTCATTTATATCGTTCATTTTGTACACTCCTAGCCAATTTTCTTTCTGTAATAAGTTGTTGAAGTAGTTCACATTATGCTGATTATAGCTTCGATATGCTGTTCTAAAAGACATGTTGTTAATAATACTGCCTTGTACTTTTATGCTTAATATTTGAGCAAGATGATCACTAAAACCTGCATTGAAAATTTTTAGTGAGGTGTTGTGTAAACTCTTCTTTACTAGAAACTGATCAAGAGCTGTTTGACAAGTTTCTGATACTCGGGTTGCAGCTTTTACTTCAGCCTTTAAATTGTAGGACGTTGCAAGGTTCAAAATGGTCTCCCTATTTCCACTATTCGTGAGGAAGTCAATATTGAAGTCACCACAGATTATGAATTCACAATCCATTTTATTTACTTTATTTAGCAATGACTCCATTTTGTTTATGAAAAGTTCAAAATTCCCGGACGGTGATCGGTAAACTGTAGCAATAACCAGGTTGAACTGAGTAATTTTTATAGCTGCAACTAAAATCCTAAAAGACAAAAATATATGGTGTTAATGGTGTTTGAAACAGAATTCTGAAAAGTTGTTCCAACTTAATAAGTAATTCATGAAATGTATTTCAGTTGCAAATATAGACTACAATCAACTGTATAGTGGAATGATGACAGTGAAAATTTGTGCTGAGCTGGGACTCAAACCCAGATTTCCCACTTATTGTGAGCAGTCTCCTTACCATTAGGCAGCCCAAGCATGACTCATGGCTAGACCCAAACTTCCATATGTCATAAACCACATTTCTACAACTTGTACTCATACATCCATTATGTACAGAGAGCTCCAGAAGAGTGTAGACACTCTTTGATAGTTAATACCTTTGGAACAAAATGACATTTTATTGCAATTTTTCACAGTAGTATAGGCTATTGTTTTCTCAACAGAACTTGGAGCACAATTTCCAGCAGATGACAGTGCAGCAATGACTGAAGTTTGAGCAATGCAGGCCCATGTTGAAGTGGTACTGGAAATACGAAAACATGATGAAGGTACAATGGCAATGGTGTAATGTGTATGGAACTCAGCCACCAACACATGCAACAATTTATTTGCATTCAGGATAAATCTGAAGCTGGTGGTACTATTCAGTACATGCACAAGGAAATGTCTGGTCGTCTGTCTGACCAAACACATCAACAAGCTCAGCTTCCAGTGCTGCTGTGTTGCATCATTTTACTAGCTCACCTCAGAAAACTGTGAAGCAGGGTGCACGTTAAAACAGGGTAAGCCGATCGAGGGTATGGTGAATTCTGAAGGCTGCAAAGCGGAAAGCATACATTTCAAAACTGCTGCATGCTTTGTACAATGATGACCCGGATTGAAGGATGGAGTACTGTAAGTGGTTTGAAGGCATGCTTCGTGAGGATGAACAGTTTGCGGGGATGGTTGTCTGGTCTGATGAGTCACAATCCCAACTGCCACTACTGCTGTACTGGGCTCCTGAAAATCCTCACGTTCACATGGAAAAACATGTTAATCTGCTGGGTGTTAATGTGTGGTGTGGTCTGTCATTGCATGGTTTGATTGGCCTGTTCTTCTTTGAAGGTGCTGTAATTGGTGAGGTGTATCTTACTAAACTGCAAAAATCAATTTTACCTGCCATCCAAGATGTGTTTGGAAGTGAACAAAAAGATGGTTCTCTACCTCACTACTACAGAGATGTCAGAGTTTGCTTGGATGAAAATCTACATGGACAATGGATAGGTCGAAGAGGACCTGTTGAGTACCTACCACAGTCTCCAGACCTTACACTTCTTGACTTCTACCTATGGGGGATCTTGAAAAATGAAATTTGTTGACAGAAGCCAGCTACATTGTCGACCTAAGAGAAACCATAGAGGTGTCCTGTGTGGCTATCACACCAACAAAACTGACAGCTGTAGTTTGGTCAACAGTTCACCAGAATCAATGTTGTTTAGTTGCTAATTCGCCCCCCCCCCCCTCCCCTCAATGCAGGAATTGTAACGGTATGTCTTTTGTTCCATTAATATTGACCATCAAAAAAGTCTACATTTTTCTGGACCCCTTTGTATGTTCCCATGCAGAAGAGACATTTTACTTGAAAGTCACTTGCTCAGTGTTGACAGATAAATATGATATTACAGAGCCTGGATTATTCCCTATTATGATACAGAGTTTGTTCGGACATGCATTTATTCTGCATGCATGCATGTCTGAAGGAACTTTGCATCATAATTCAGAATAATACAGGCACTGCAATATCATATTTATCCGCTGACACTGGGCAAATGACTTTCAAGTAAAATATTTCCCCTGAACAGGAATAAACATAATTGATGTACGAGTACAGGTTGTAGATGCATGGCTGATGACATACGGAAATTTGGGTCTGGCTGTGAGTCACGCTCGGATATGCCAATGGTAAGGCGACTGCTCGTGATAAGTGAGAAATCCTGGTTCAAATCTTGATCTGGCACAAATTTTCATTGCTTTCATTCCATTATACAGCTGATGATGGTAGTCCATATCCACAACTGTGAATACTTTTCATGTATTTCATGACAGCTATAGTTTCTGCTGTGCCTGTTCCTTCAGACATGCATGCATTCATTTGGAATTATACAGGTAATGCAATATTGTATTAATAAGTAATGTCCTTAGTGATGTATACAATGCACCACTGGTGCAGGGAATTCTTCCAGACAGGTTAAAATATGCAACTGTTAAACCTCTTCATAAGAAAGGGACAAAAAGACAAACAATTATCATCCAGTTTCCTTACTGACATATTTTTCCAACACATTTGGGAAGTGATGTACTAAAGAGTAGTCTCACAATTATGAGGATACAATTTACTTAGCGTATCACAGTTTAGATTCTGGAAGGGTTACTCGCATTCACTAATGTAATAGTAGAACCGGTTGTTGTTGTTGTGGTCTTCAGTCCTGAGACTGGTTTGATGCAGCTCTCCATGCTACTCTATCCTGTGCAAGCTTCTTCATCTTCCAGTACCTACTGCAACCTACATCCTTTTGAATCTGCTTAGTGTACTGATCTCTTGGTCTCCCTCTACGATTTTTACCCTCCACGCTGCCCTCCAATACTAATTTGGTGATCCCTTGATGCCTCAGAACATGTCCTACCAACCGATCCCTTCTTCTAGTCAAGTTGTGCCACAAACTTCTCTTCTCCCCAATCCTATTCAATACCTCCTCATTAGTTATGTGATCTACCCATCTAATCTTCAGCATTCTTCTGTAGCACCACATTTCAAAAGCTTCTATTCTCTTCTTGTCCAAACTTCAGAAACACTTTCCTTGCCATTGCCAGTCTACATTTTATATCCTCTCTACTTCGACCATCATCAGTTATTTTGCTCCCCAAATAGCAAAACTCCTTTACTACTTTAAGTGTCTCATTTCCTAATCTAATTCCCTCAGCATCACCCGACTTAATTCGACTACATTCCATTATCCTCGTTTTGCTTCTGTTGATGTTCATCTTATACCCTCCTTTCAAGACACTATCCATTCCGTTCAACTGCTCTTCCAAGTCCTTTGCTGTCTCTGACAGAATTACAATGTCATCGGCAAACCTCAAAGTTTTTATTACTTCTCCATGGATTTTAATACCTACACCGAATTTTTCTTTTGTTTCTTTCACTGCTTGCTCAATATAAAGATTGAATAACATCGGGGATAGGCTACAACCCTGTCTTACTCCCTTCCCGACCACTGCTTCCCTTTCATGCCCCTCGACTCTTATAACTGCCATTTGGTTTCTTTTCAAATTGTAATTAGCCTTTCGTTCCCCGTATTTTACCCCTGCCACCTTCAGAATTTGAAAGAGAGTATTCCACTCAACATTGTCAAAAGCTTTTTCTAAGTCTACAAATGCTAGAAACGTAGGTTTGCCTTTCCTTAATCTAGCTTCCAAGATAAGTCGTAGGGTCAGTATTGCCTCACGTGTTCCAAAATTTCTACGGAATCCAAACTGATCTTCCCCGAGGTCGTCTTTTACCAGTTTTTCCATTCGTCTGTAAAGAATTCGCGTTAGTATTTTGCAGCTGTGACTTATTAAACTGATAGTTTGGTAATTTTCACATCTGTCAACACCTGCTTTCTTTGGGATTGGAATTATTATATTCTTCTTGAAGTCTGATGGAATTTCGCCTGTCTCATACATCTTGCTCACCAGATGGTAGAGTTTTGTCAGGACTGGCTCTCCCAAGGCTGTCAGTAGTTCTAATGGAATGTTGTCTACTCCCGGGGCCTTGTTTTGACTTAGGTCTTTCAGTGCTCTGTCAAACTCTTCACGCAGTATCATATCTCCCATTTCATCTTCATCTACCTCCTCTTCCATTTCCATAATATTATCCTCAAGAACATCGCCCCTGTATAGACCCTCTATATATTCCTTCCACCTTTGTGCTTTCCCTTCTTTGCTTAGAACTGGGTTTCCATCTGAGCTCTTGATATTCGTGCAAGTGGTTCTCTTTTCTCCAAAGGTCTCTTTAATTTTCCTGTAGGCAGTATCTATCTTACCCCTCATGAGATAAGCCTCTACATCCTTACATTTGTCCTCTAGCCATCCCTGCTTAGTCAATTTGCACTTCCTCTCGATCTCATTTTTGAGACATTTGTATTCCTTGTAAATAATAAAACATTGCCTGATTGTATTTTTTGTGATCTTTCCAAGGTGTTTAATTGTATTGATTATGTTTCTCTCTTAGAAAAACTCAAGTTTTATGGAATTGTTGGCTTTACACAGAGCTGATTTGAATTTTACTTAAGAAACAGAATGCAATAAATTGTATTGAATAATTAAAACAATGCTGGAAGGGAATAAAATTTTAGTAATTGGGGAGAAATCACAAAGGGAGTCCCATAGGATTCAGTTATGGGTCCACTCCTATTCCTTATACCTGTGAATGGCCTTCTACTTAACATGCAGGAAGCAGAATTGATACATTTTGCAGGTAATACTAATGCTATAAAAAATCCCATTAGAGAAGAAAACCACAGAAGAGGTAAATTATATTTTCAAAAGTACTGCAAACTGGTTATCTGAAAATGGACTCTCCATAAATTTTGGAAGAAAATAGTATATTCAGTTCTGTACAAAAAATAGAGTCATGCCAACAATTGATGTAGCACCTGAGCATGAGTCAGTAAAGAGGGTAGAATGATCAAAATTTTTGGGTGTACATATTGATGAAAATTTGAACTGGAAGAACCATATTATTGAGTGTCTAAAACAAATTAAGTTCATTTACTTTTGCTCTTCATATAACTGCCCCCCCCCCATGAACCATGGACCTTGCCGTTGGTGGGGAGGCTTGCGTGCCTCAGCGATACAGATAGCCGTACCGTAGGTACAACCACAACGGAGGGGTATCAGTTGAGAGGCCAGACAAACGTGTGGTTCCTGAAGAGGGGCAGCAGCCTTTTCAGTAGTTGCAAGGGCAACAGTCTGGATGATTGACTGATCTGGCCTTGTAACAATAACCAAAACGGCCTTGCTGTGCTGGTACTGCGAACGGCTGAAAGCAAGGGGAAACTACGGCCGTAATTTTTCCCGAGGGCATGCAGCTTTATTGTATGATTAAATGATGATGGCGTCCTCTTGGGTAAAATATTCCGGAGGTAAAATAGTCCCCCATTCGGATCTCCGGGCGGGGACTACTCAAGAGGATGTCGTTATCAGGAGAAAGAAAACTGGCGTTCTACGGATCAGAGCGTGGAATGTCAGATCCCTTAATCGGGCAGGTAGGTTAGAAAATTTAAAAAGGGAAATGGATAGGTTAAAGTTAGATATAGTGGGAATTAGTGAAGTTCGGTGGCAGGAGGAACAAGACTTCTGGTCAGGTGACTACAGGGTTATCAACACAAAGTCAAATAGGGGTAATGCAGGAGTAGGTTTAATAATGAATAGGAAAATAGGAATGCGGGTAAGCTACTACAAACAGCATAGTGAACGCATTATTGTGGCCAAGATAGATACGAAGCCCACACCTACTACAGTAGTACAAGTTTATATGCCAACTAGCTCTGCAGATGACGAAGAAATTGAAGAAATGTATGATGAAATAAAAGAAATTATTCAGATAGTGAAGAGAGACGAAAATTTAATAGTCATGGGTGACTGGAATTCGAGTGTAGGAAAAGGAAGAGAAGGAAACGTAGTAGGTGAATATGGATTGGGGCTAAGAAATGAAAGAGGAAGCCGCCTGGTAGAATTTTGCACAGAGCACAACTTAATCATAGCTAACACTTGGTTTAAGAATCATGATAGAAGGTTGTATACATGGAAGAACCCTGGAGATACTAAAAGGTATCAGATAGATTATATAATGGTAAGACAGAGATTTAGGAACTAGGTTTTAAATTGTAAGACATTTCCAGGGGCAGATGTGGACTCTGACCACAATCTATTGGTTATGACCTGTAGATTAAAACTGAAGAAACTGCAAAAAGGTGGGAATTTAAGGAGATGGGACCTGGATAAACTGACTGAACCAGAGGTTGTAGAGAGTTTCAGGGAGAGCATAAGGGAACAATTGACAGGAATGGCGGAAAGAAATACAGTAGAAGAGGAATGGGTAGCTTTGAGGGATGAAGTAGTGAAAGCAGCAGAGGATCCAATAGGTAAAAAGACGAGGGCTAGTAGAAATCCTTGGGTAACAGAAGAAATATTGAATTTAATTGATGAAAGGAGAAAATATAAAAATGCAGTAAATGAAGCAGGCAAAAAGGAATACAAACGTCTCAAAAATGAGATCGACAGGAAGTGCAAAATGGCTAAGCAGGGATGGCTAGAGGACAAATGTAAGAATGTAGAGGCTTTTCTCACTAGGGGTAAGATAGATACTGCCTACAGGAAAATTAAAGAGACCTTTGGAGATAAGAGAACCACTTGTATGAACGTCAAGAGCTCAGATGGAAACCCAGTTCTAAGCAAAGAAGGGAAAGCAGATAGGTGGAAGGAGTATATAGAGGGTCTATACAAGGGCGATGTACTTGAAGACAATATTATGGAAATGGAAGAGGAGGTAGATGAAGATGAAATGGGAGATACGATACTGCGTGAAGAGTTTGACAGAGCACTGAAAGACCTGTGTCAAAACAAGGCCCCCGGAGTAGACAACATTCCATTGGAACTACTGACGGCCTTGGGAGAGCCAGTCCTGACAAAACTCTACCATCTGGTGAGCAAGATGTATGAAACAGGTGAAATACCCTCAGACTTCAAGAAGAATATAATAATTCCAATCCCAAAGAAAGCAGGTGATGACAGATGTGAAAATTACCGGACAATCAGTTTAATAAGCCACAGCTGCAAAATACTAACACGAATTCTTTACAGACGAATGGAAAAAGTAGTAGAAGCCGGCCTCGGGGAAGATCAGTTTGGATTCCGTAGAAATACTGGAACACGTGAGGCAATACTGACCTTAAGACTTATCTTAGAAGAAAGATTAAGGAAAGGCAAACCTACGTTTCTAGCATTTGTAGACTTAGAGAAAGTTTTTGACAATGTTGATTGGAACACTCTCTTTCAAATTCTAAAGGTGGCAGGGGTAAAATACAGGGAGCGAAAGGCTATTTACAATTTGTACAGAAACCAGATGGCAGTTATAAGAGTGGAGGGACATGAAAGGGAAGCAGTGGTTGGGAAGGGAGTAAGACAGGGTTGTAGCCTCTCCCCGATGTTATTCAATCTGTATATTGAGCAAGCAGTAAAGGAAACAAAAGAAAAATTCAGAGTAGGTATTAAAATCCATGGAGAAGAAATAAAAACTTTGAGGTTCGCCGATGACATTGTAATTCTGTCAGAGACATCAAAGGACTTGGAAGAGGAGTTGAACGGAATGGATGGTGTCTTGAAGGGAGGATATAAGATGAACATCAACAAAAGCAAAACGAGGATAATGGAATGTAGTCGAATTAAGTCGGGTGATGTTGAGGGTATTAGATTAGGAAATGAGACACTTAAAGTAGTAAAGGAGTTTTGCTATTTGGGGAGCAAAATAACTGATGATGGTTGAAGTAGAGAGGATATAAAATGTGGACTGGCAATGGCAAGGAAAGCGTTTCTGAAGAAGAGAAATTTGTTGACATCGAGTATAGATTTAAGTGTCAGGAAGTCATTTCTGAAAGTATTTGTATGGAGTGTAGCCATGTATGGAAGTGAAACATGGACGGTAAATAGTTTGGACAAGAAGAGAATAGAAGCTTTCGAAATGTGGTGCTACAGAAGAATGCTCAAGATTAGATGGGTAGATCACATAACTAATGAGGAAGTATTGAATAGGATTGGGGAGAAGAGGAGTTTGTGGCACAACTTGACCAGAAGAAGGGATCGGTTGGTAGGACATGTTCTGAGGCATCAAGGGATCACCAATTTAGTATTGGAGGGCAGCGTGGAGGGTAAAAATCGTAGGGGGAGACCAAGGGATGAATACACTAAGCAGATTCAGAAGGATGTAGGTTGCAGTAGGTACTGGGAGATGAAGAAGCTTGCACAGGATAGAGTAGCATGGAGAGCTGCATCAAACCAGTCTCAGGACTGAAGACCACAACAACAACATAATTGCTAGTCTCGGAAACAAATGAATCAGCTTCCTGATATATTTTGGGTATTTCCATTCAACATTGTCATATGGAATAATTTTCTGAGTTAACTCATTACTTGGAAAGGAAGTCTTGATTGCAAAAAAGTGGGCAGTTAGAATAATGTGTGGTGTTCACTTATGGACGTCATGTACGTACCTCTTCAAGGAGCTAAGTGTTTTAACTCTGCTGTCACAATACATACATTTGCTAAAGAAATTCATCACAAATAATCAGTACAATTTGAGAAGAACAGTGATATCCATAACTACAACAGTATAGGGCAAAATGACTTTTATTACCAATTATTAAAGTTGGCAATGGCTCAGAAAATAGTGTAGTAAGCAGCAATAAGAATCTTTGATCATTTGCCCCATAACATAAAGTGTCTGACATGTAGCAGTCCAAGTTTTAAATCTAATTTAAAATCCTGGACAATTCCTTCTATTCCACTACTCTGTTGACACGAATTTCCACTTAAAAACTGGTAGCCAGAAAAAAGAGCTTTGTTTTTAGTGCTCTGGTAGGACAGGAGGAGATGTTAGCACCTCATTAAGGACAAGGAAAGATCTTTCTTACACCAGGAAAATTTGGTATTTCTCTGCAGTAGTTCTTGCGAAGACTGTGCCTTGGTACAGAAGTCCTCTATGAATTGCCAGTAGCACGGACATATTATGAGAAAACTTTTCACCAGATGAATGTGATGAGGAGACAAAAAGTCTGTTGCTGCTTATTTTCTCTAGATCAGAATGGAGTTCATTGCCATTCACTAGATGCCCCAAGATTTTTATTTCTTGGGTAGTGAAGATGTATTTTCTCACGTTCTAGTGGAGGCCTGCAATCTGAACACATTTCAACACGGTTGTCAGAGAGCTTACATGTCCTTGAAATGACTTCCAGAAAACCTCAGTATCATCGAGATTGCAAAGACACATTGTACATCATACATTCAAAGGTGACTGGAGTGTTAAACAGTACAAAAGACTTAACTTTAAACTCAAAGAGGCTGTCAGGATTTACAAAGGCAGTGTTTCCCTGGCCCGCCTTGTTATACCTATAGTTTGCCTATTTCAAGCAGTCTAGGGTATCATCAGCATGCCGTAATGGATAGACAGCTTTCTTCGTGATTTAGTTCAGTCATCAGTAGTTAATGCATAAATGCCGTGTGCCATCCTTCTTCACGAGGACGACAGAAGAGAACCAGGGACTCTCTGAAAGTTCAATGATGTCATCTTGCAGCATCTCCTTCACTGTTTCCCAGTTTACGTGTTGTACGGTTGGTGAGATGCTATATGAGTGCTGGTTAAGTGGTAGATTTCCCCCGTTGTTGTATGGTATTTCACCATTGTCCACTAGGTATGTCTTATCTCCACTCTGGATTTGAAAGTATTCAAAAACTGACACAGAGTGGTATAAATCACAGACAGTTTTCTTTGTTCAAGCCAGATCCTATTGGCAGTTCGATGGTAGTTTTTTCCTCTGGTCATAGGCAGTGGTTGTAGAACATGATTTTTTATTGATGACACTAAACTGCCATTGTTCAACTGGTTCAGCTGCCCTTACACATGTATGTTGTGGCTGAGTTGTGGCTGCTCAGAACAATTAGTGATCCAGAGTTCTCCTTGACCTACATTGCTTGTGATCATCACTGGCATGTAGATTTGCTTTGTGAGCTAGAGTATCTGTTTGCAGTTGACGAAAACTTCACAGTTGAACAGAGTATCTCGATTAATGACTGAAATTCATGTTGACAACAGTAGGATAACAATGTCTTCAATGACAAATAACTGCATGCCTGGAACAATTTTTGTTATGTGTTCTTGTTGGAGTACTTTTGTCAAGCTGGTACTCCGTTCTTCCACAGTTTATGACTGTTTTTTATGTCTGGAAGAAGTTCCAACCAAGAATAACATTATGACTATGTTATGTTAAAATGACAAATTTGAAGTGCTGTGTTCTGTTATTGATAGTTATTCTTGCAATACATGTTCCTGTTGGCTGTGCAATACATGTTCCTGTTGGCTGGACATATTTCCCATTTATGACTTCACCACAATCGCTTTTATATCACAGAGCATAATCTTCTTATGCTGATGATTATAAGCACCTAACATTACTGGAAGGGGAACCCCTGAACTGAATAGTGCCCAGACAGTCTGTCCATTGATGATGACGTCAGTTAAATATCCTGACACCTTGGAGACCCTAGTCCATGGAGGGTTTTCATCTTTGGTGGTGTCACTTCTATAGATGGTCACTTTGCTTAGTTTTCCTGAAGCTGGCAGCTGTACAATGGTGGAGAACAGCTACAGTGTGTTGGAGAGCAACCTCATCTTGGGTGAGACAATAGACTTTGTCCCAGAGGCCAGTTATAATCATCTGCAGTTCCCCTGGTATGAACAGAACTGTTGTGATGGTTGATGTCTAGTGGCATAGTAGTCACTGAAAACTCACTTTCATTCTCTGCAATAGCCTGCAATGTGTGCAGGGCATCCAGAGTGGAAACACATCAGTATTTTGTCCTCTGTCCTTCAAATGTCTGTTCTTTTGAGAAACGTTGCCCTTGACAGAGAAGTTCGTTGCACTGTGTTGGGTTGTTGACGTTTGCTGCATAAGTCAGAGCTTGGTGAATTCTTTCTTCATGGTGCATTTGACTAGAGGCAGAGTTTGTTGCTAAAGATGAATATACCTGTACTTAAACATTCTACGTTATCTCCTGACATATGGGGTCAACATTTCTGACTGCTACCTGCTAGATGCTCAGTCCGACTTTTGTGGTTGCCATTCACTGCTTTCTCTCTTCCCTTACTACCTGGTGTCGAGAGAGGTGAGTGAACTTGTGGTGGTCTTCCACAACTGCCAAAATGACCACATTCGGCAAGCAGTCTCACCCCTTTCGTCTGACTCTTTACTGTTGCATTCCCTCGATTCACTGGCACTACATAATGAAGTCCTCTGTCATTGTGGCTCATTTACCAGAAGAGCTTGGAACATGTCTTCCACAACCCCTTTCATCAACAAATGTGTTCACAAACTGCGAATACAGTACCACCACAGCTATGCAATTCATTGGAAACAAATGAAAATTTGTGCCAGACCAGGACATGAGTTTTGATATCCTGCTTTACACGTATCGCCTCCTTAACCACTTCAGCTACACAAGCTCGCTTTATGGAAAGAGTCAAACTTCCATATGTCCCAGTGTCTGCTTCACTGATTCCCGCACAGGTAGAGGAATATTTAGTTTTCTCATCAGGTGACCTAGACTTTGGCATGAAATACATTAGTGCAGTTTCTGTATTTGATGATGTCTGTAAAGTTCATTGCAGTATTTCTTCAGATATGCTTATGATGGGTCCTGTTGTTCAGTGGTTTGTCCACTAATTGGACTTGCTGTTGCTTATTGCCAAATCTTTTCTTCAGTTCAGCATGGAATTTGTGTCAGCTGTTGTGCTTCTCTTCATTATTCTCAAACCAATGCTATTCTTTGCCACTCAAATAGAAATAAACATTTGCCAAACATATCGTGTCATTCCACCTGTTGTATCTGGTGACCTGGTCAAATCCCCTCAGCAATTTCATAGGGTTCTGGCCACAATCTCTGGAAGACACTGATGGATGCCTGATGTGCAGTTGACTTACATCTCTTTTGGAATCCATCTGTCTTCTGAGTATAGAGATCTTGGGAATGATGCACTGTTTGTATTCCATTTCTTGTTCATACAGGTGATGTCTTTTCATTGACTAACTTAGCCACAATGATGTAGTTGCTTTCAACTACATACCATCAAAACACGTCTAAACCACAATCAAGTCCAGATCCAAAGCAGGGTCTTCAGTGAAGTAAAATACTCAAAACTGATAGCACATCTTTACTGATACCAAAGTACAGCTGGAACAGAACTGACAATGAGGACAGTGTGTGCAGCTATTTATAGAAATATTGAATATTCAAGAATGCTCATATTTACATAAACATTGAATGTTCCAGAATATACAAACACTACATACATAAGATATTTCAAGAACCACTCATAAATTGTAGATAATAAATAACAATTAATTGTTGGTGGTTGTATTTGAACTGATGACCTGCAGTAAGCGCTTGCCAGCAATGCTAACCACTGCCACACTACATGTGCCACAACTCATAACTATATATAAAAATAAAACACTTACACTTTGATTTCTGTTTCTGTGTGTGTTCTATTTCACAGTATTGTAAATCCTAAAGACATTCAAAGTAACATTTTCCAAAACGTCTTACCAAACTGAGATAGTCATGGGCACATTATTACAATTATTTGTTTTATCATATTGAACAACTTTGAAAACAAATGCTTTAACTGAACTAACAGTGGATTCTTAATGAAACACTGTAATTATTACACAAGAAAACACACTTTTTAGAAATCTGTACCTCAGTTGGCATAAACAGAACCCTTCTATCTATCTGTCTATCTATCTATCTATCTATCTATCTATCTATCTATATCCGATTCCCGGTCCAGCTACTGCCGGGTCTGGGTGCTGACGAGTCCTCTCCATTTGGCTCGGTCCTCCCACCACTTTTCTTCCTCCACTTGCTGCCAGGTCACACCTCTCCTTTCTACAGATATTCTCACTCCCATTTTCCACCGTGTTCTTGGGTGCCCTCTAGGTCTTTTCCCATCCATCTTTAGTTCTTCCATAATTTTGAGGAGTCTCTGCCCATGCATCCTTTTAACATGCCCATACGATTTTAATCTTTTTTTTTCAATTTTTTCTCTCATATTTTCTTGTTTAAGGTCCTTTCTAATCTCTAGATTCCTTACTCTGTCCATTCTTGTTTTTCCCTTAACTGCTCTGAGAAATTTCATTTCCCCTGCTTGCAGTCAGCCCCAGTCCCTTTCTGTCATTGCCCATGTTTCTCCACCATAGGTGACAATAGGGAAGTAATAATTCTTATACATAAGGAGTTTTGCTTTTTCTGAAACTTCCTTATTCCAAATCAGGTGTTTTATTGTTTGGTAGAAGTTGCCTCCCTTCTGTAACTTCCTATTAATTTTATTAGTTATTCTTATAGGGTGATATTGTTGTCTGTGTGTCTGTCTGTCTTTTAAAGCCCCTTTTTTGTCAGGAGTAGGTAGAGGTATCAAGTTAAAATGTATGTGTAATACTAAGGTCCAGGGTCCCTTGGCAGTGTAAAAAATTTAAGCTTCAAAGTCTGTGCAACCAAAAGATAGGCCATCTGTTAAGACCACTTTCTCTCAAGAATTGGTAAAGGTACCAAGTCGAAATTTATGCTAAACACTAAGATCTATGACCTCTTGGTGGTAAGAAAATTTAAGTTTTTAAGTCAATGCAATCAAAAGATATGGCCACTTATGTCACGTATTTTGATACTCGCAAATTTACTGATCAAAATCTGTAAATGAACTATCTATACACATAATTAAGTTTGTATGGAACCCTCGGAGAGCAAGTCCTAGTTGCACGTGTTCAGTTTTTTTTTGCCTATGTTGCAAACTTTTTGTTGTACAGAGCCTAGGTTTCAGACCAGAAGCCTGTTTTCTGGTGTTGCTGCTTGTAACCTGAAACCTAGGTAGCACAAAATTATAAGTTGTGTGGCATAGGTAAAAATGTGTGTTTTCTCGTGTACATTACAAAGTATTTTAATGTAGTAGTGTATATACAGGTCATTTATTGGGTTTCTTATTTTCTCACTATGTGTTTCTCATTCGCCACATTTTCGTTTCTAAAATCGGCTTTTAGTTCCATGCTCATTAAATGTTTCAGTTTCCTAATTCTCTAAAGATCTTTGTACTATAGAACAACTTCTATTATTTCACTCACTTGTTGCTAAGTGGCTCCTGTTATTCTTGTATGTCTGTTGAATACTATATTCACAAGGTATGACTTTCATTGCAAAGTAACAATATTAGAGAAGGAAAGTTGCTACTCACCAAATAGCGGAGATGCTGAGATGCGATAGGCACAACAAAAAGATTCACCCAATTGTAGCTTTCAGCCATTAAGGCCTTTGTCAGCAATAGACACACACGCTCACACACACACACACACACACACACACACACACACACATACACACACACACACACACACACACACACACACATGCAAACGCAACTTGCATGCATGTCTGCAGTCTAAGACAACTGTCTGTCTGTGCCTATTGCGAATCAGCATCTCCGCTATATGGTGAGTAGCAATTTTCCTTCTCTAATGTTGTTACATTCCATCCTAGATTTTTCGTTGCAAAGTGTTCTGCATAATTTTCCTAACTCTCTCATTCCTTTTTCAAGTGTGCTTGGTGGTATATAGACGTATAAATTGCTCTCAGGTCATTTTTTACAAGCATTTTTTCAGTATTTAGATGTAAATTACTCTCTACTGTATCAACATGTGTGTTAGTTTATCATCAGCATTGGACTTGTTCAAAATAAACTGGAATTTTACATAATCTTCATGATCCAGTAGACATATGTAGTGAAGTAGCTGATGTTTGTTCCCTCATAATGGAAAATTGCAACCCCTGCAGAATAATAAGCAAATAAGGAAGCAAAACAAATTTTAACATTATCCAGTTAAATCTGCAATATGTTAGAAACAAACTTGACTGACTTCAGTTTTCGCAAATGAACATCAACTACATTTATTGGTAACAACATGACATGGTCTTAAATTTCACTAAACTAATTACTGTAAAGTATGTGGTTACACATTAGCATGTAGTTAGTGTGGGAAAGGACACAAGAATGTTAGTGTGGCAATTTAAAAGAATGACCTCATCCAGTTCAAGAAAATGTCATTTCCTGGCCACTATTGTGAAGAAGTAATAGTTAAAGTAAGTTGAGTTGTAATTCAGTTCAAAGAATAAGTTCTTAAATTAGAAAACATAATGTTATCAAAATATATCAGCCACCAAATGGGGACATGTTCCACTTTCTGCACAGTTTCACTGCCGTATCTGGGGATCATGATGTTGGTGTAAACTCTTGTTATCTTAATGAACTTGAAGCTCATGGCAGATGCGTTAAGCTCTTACAGTCTGATAAATATAATGTACTCAGATACCAGAGTTATAGTCTTAAGGTTCTTCTGGGATAGGGTAAGTGATAATAAACAAAAATGGTAAAGACAATGTTAAGTTCAATAGCTTAGATTCTTTATTATTTTTCTCAATTAATAGATAAATCAAACTTTCCACCTCAAAAAATTATGAAACTTGTAGAACTGAAAAGCCATAATATAAACAGCTACAAAAATAAACTGACTAATTGCTCTGAGGCAGAGTCTACCATATGAAGGGATGTGACAGTAAATGACAGGGAGTTCACAGAACTCTGAGATATTTAAATTCCTCTGAGAACAAATATACTTGACAACCACCAGTTTTGACAGGTGAACAGCCCATAATTTTCAAGGCACAAATAAAATGAGATCACAGTGCATGGCACCTTAAATCCTCAGTGGACAGAGCTACATCAAGTAGGAACCAAGACAGGGTGTATGCAGAAAGGCAACACTCATTGTAAACAAGTAGCACCACCACACAATCAAACGAGGTCAATAACGGACATTATCAGTAGTTAAATATTAATTAACAACAGGTGAGTAAGTAGTTTAAACTCTGTCCCTCTGTTGTTCAACCAGGGAGGATGTGGGATTCCAAGCAAAATATAAGCAAAAATTTCCATCTCTATTTTGTAAAGCCATTGCTAGTTTAATCTTAACAGATGACGTAATAATGCTGTCCCAGTAATTGGCAGCACATGCCAGAATCTCTGTGTTTTTACATTCTATTTGATGGCTGGTGCCAAGTCAATGTTCTGCTGTCATAGATTTGTTCAACTATTATAAGAGTGTGTGATACTTATGCTCTACGAGTATACACTGGCACTGATGGTCTGACCACTGTGTAACATGCCACATCTGCAGGGGATAAGGTAGACACCTTACATGTGAAAATCGAGATCATCCTGCACAGACCCTAAAAGTTTCTTAATCTGAAACTGTGGCTAAAGAAAAACCACACACACACACACACACACACACACACACACACACACACACACACACACACATTCCACACTGTGTTTCCTCAGAATACAACCAGTCCTATTGGAAATATTACCTGTGCAAAAAAGAGAAAGAAAAACCAATAGTTCTAGGTGCCACTCATTATTCTCATCACTTGTCTGATTCACGGTTAGTTGATAACAATGTGGGTGTCTGATTTGTCTCTTGGCATATTTATTATGGTGAAAATTTCAAGATTAGAGAAGATAGAAGATGGGTCCAAGCTGTAAAATACCACTTCATGCTGAACTAGGTGGTAACAACTTCAGCCTGAAGATATGAATCCATGTGAGTTGATTTCTTGTAAACATGTGCCAGTGTACCATCATCCTCCCTTGCAGCTATCATATCAAGGAAGCAAAGCTAGCTATTCCTTTCCATCCATGTAAAGAAGCAAATATTCAGGTAGATTGAATTGAAATGTTCTAAATAGCTGTGGCCATTCTCACTGTCATGGAACCAAATAATGAAAGTATTATTGACATTTCTTTAAAAAAAAAAATAAGCATACAGATTTTAATGCCTCTGACCAAAAGGCACATTCTTTTAAATCTTCAATAAAAAGATTTGGCAACAATAGGAGACAAAGAGTACCCACCATATTTTCATTTGTCCGTTCATGGTATAAAAAGAGAGTGGAAGTCAATCCCCATAGAAATGGGTTCTTCTGTTCAGTACCAAGCTGAGCTCAGTTAACCATAACAAATTCGACAGAGGAATATGAGTGAAGAGAGAGACCACATCAGAGCAATTGAGCGTAAGCCTAAGAAGAACCCCTTTCTTATGGATCTTTAGAAGTCTGTATAATATAAGGCAGACAGGATAATAAGATTTAAGACTCTTGACAGTATCTTGCAACAGGAAACTTTTTTTCAGGAGAGTCTTAGTCTTCCTTTCAACCATTTTTGTTGAGTCGTCTCTGAGTCTTGACTGCTTCGTTGTTATTATTATTATTGTTATTAGCAATGTTGTGTTCAATATACTACTGCAAGGCCATGGTTAGACCTAAGCAATTTATTATTACTTTTATCATCATCATCTTTATATTTTAATTTCAATACTGTAAGATCTTTGTACATCTTAGCATGGCTTCAAGCTCATATACATGTCCAGCGCACCATTTTCCTTTTCTTTCCTGTCATCTTTCATCCCCATTATCTTTCATGTGACAGAGATGGTTACTTAAATTCTGCACATTTTCCATGTTCTTCATCTCTTCTGAAGGAGATTTGCTTGCATAGTCAAATCTTTTAACTAACTTACCTAAACTTATTACTTACAGAAATGGGTAAGTATAAGATGTCTCATATATTTCTTCCTGCTGTTATGTCTTGACAGCTCTGTTCTGCATTTTTGCAAGGCCTCTGCTTCCTGTGTCTTCATTGCCATTACATCTTACCCCTTTCCATTACCTCAATTGTTCACTTATGTTCCATCTTATTTGATAGTTTCTGCTATGCTAAGCTGTTTGCTGTCATTATTTGGATCATGTATTCTAAACTAATATAGTGTGGTTACTTTTGCTTTCCTACTTGATCTTTTCTTTATTTCTATTCCATCTGCATTATTTAAATCACACACTGCATTGATGGGAGCCATTTATGAACCACTTTCAGCTGTTGGTTGGAGAATAATTACATTATCTCTCTATGCTGCCATTTTTACCAAGTTATGTAGTAACATAAGTGAAAAAACACCATAATACAAAAGCCTCTATGTAAAATAATGTATTGCACCCAATGAATGCTTACCCAGGATGTAAATATATATTTGAGCTCCAACTATTAGTAATTGCTCATAGCACCCATAATAATTGTTCCTAAATTGTCATCTCAGAAGCGATACACACAAACAAACACACAGACACGCGCGCGCGCCCACACCCACCCACCCACCCACCCACCCACCCACCCACCCACACACACACACACACACACACACACACACACACACACACACACAAATGGTATGTTATCTACCACTGGTGTGCCGATTGCATAGAACACTGTTGGTTGTTGTGGTTTTCAGTCCGAAGACTGGTTTGATGCAGCTCACCATGCTACTCTATCCTCTTCGTCTCCGAATAACTACTGAAACCTACCCCTTTTTGAATCTGATTACTGTATTCATCTGTTGGTCTCCCGCTATGATTTTTATCTCCCACACTTACCTCCAGTACTAAATTTGTATCTCTTGATGTCTCAGAATGTGTCCTATTAACACATCCCTTCTTTTGCTCAAGTTGTGGCACAAATATCTTGTCTCCTCAGTTCTGTTCAGTACCTCCTCATTAGTTACATGATTGACCTGTCTGATCTTCAACAGTCTTTTAAAGCACCTCATTTTGAAAGCTTCTATTCTCTGTTTGTCTAAACCATTTATCGTCCATGTTTCACTTCCATATATGGCAACACTCCATACAGATACTTTCAGAAAAGACTTCCTAACACTTAATCTATATTCAACGTTAACAAATGTCTCTTCTTCAGAAATGCTTTTCTTGCCATTGTCATTCTACATTTTATATCCTCTCTTCTTTGGCCATCATCAGTTATTTTGCTGCCCAAATAGCAATAGTCACTTACCACTTAAAGTGTCTCTTATCCTAATCTAAGTGCCTTAACATCCCCTGGTTTAATTCAACTACATTCCATTATCCTTGTTTTGTTTCTGTTGATGTTCATCTTATTTTTCCTTTCAAGGCACTGTCCATTCTGTTCAATTGTGCTTCCAAATCCTTTGCTGTCCCTGACAGAATTACGTCATTGGCAAAAAAGCTTAAAGTTTTTATTTCTTCTATCTGAATTTTAATTCCTACTCCAAATTTTTCTTTGGTTTCTTTTACTGCTTGCTCAATATACAGACTGAGTGACATTGGGAATAGGCCACAACTGTGCCTCACTCTCTTCTCTAACACTGCTTCTCTTTCATACCCCTTGACTCATCTGCTGTCTGGTTTCTGTACACATTGTAAACAGCCTTTCACTCCCTGCATTTTACCCCTAATACCTTCAGAATTTCAAAGAGAATATTCCAGTCAACATTGTCAAAGGTTTTCTCCAAGTCTACAAATGCTATAAACATAGGTTTGTCTTTCCTTAACCTATCTTCTAAGATAAGTTGTAAGGTCAGTATTGCCTTGTGTGTTCCTACATTTCTCTGGAATCCAAACTGATCTTCCCTGAGGTCTGCTTTCACCAGTTTTTTCCATTCTTCTGTAAAGAATTTGTGTTAATATTTTGGAACCATGATGTGTTAAACTGATAGTTTGGTAATTTTCACACCTGTCAGCAACTGCTTTCTTTAGAATTGGAATTACTACATTCTTCTTGAAGTCTGAGGGTGTTTCTCCCATCTCATACTTCTTGCACACCAGCTGGAAGAGTTTCATCATGACTGGCTCTCCCTAGGCTATAAGTAGTTCTGACGAAATGTTGTTTACCACTGGTGCCTTGTTTTGACTTAGACCTTTCAGAACTCTGTCAAATTATTTTTGCAGTGTCATATCTCCAATCTCATCTTCATCTACATCCACTTCCATTTCTATAATATTGCCTTCAAATTCATCTTTTGTATAGACCCTCTATATACTCATTCCACCTTTCAGCATTCCCTTCTTTGCTTAAGACTGATTTTCCATCTGAGCTCTTGATATTCATACAGCTGCTTCTCTTTTCCCCCAAAGTCCCCTTTAATTTGCTGTAGGCAGAATCTATCTTTCCCCTAGTGAAATATCCTTCTAAATCCTTAGATTTGTCCTCTAGCCATTCCTGCTTAGCCGTTTTGCACTTCCTGTCAATCTAATTTTGTAAATGTTTGTGTTCCCTTTCACCTGCTTCGTTTGCTGCATTTATAAATTTTCTCCTTTCATCAGTTAAATTCAGTATCTGTATCCAAGGATTTCCACTGGGCCTTATCTTTTTACCTATTTTATCCTCTTCTGACTTCACAGTTTCATCTTCTAAAGTTACCCATTCAACTTTTACTGTATTCCTAGCCCCTGTTCTACTCAGCTGAAAATGCTGCTTCTAAAACTCTCAACAACCTCTGGTCCTATCAACTTATCCAAGTGCCATCTCCTTAATTTCCTACTTTTTTCCAATTTCTTCAGTTTTAATGTGCAGTTTATAACAAATAAATTGTGGTCAGAGTCCACATCTGGCCCTGAAAATGTATTACAATTTAAAATCTGGTGCCAAAATCTTCTAACCATTGTACAACCAATCTAAACTCTTCTAGTGTCTCCAGGCCCCTTCCACAAACACAATCTCCTTATGTGATTCTCAAACCAAGTGTTAGCGATGATTAAGTTATGCTCTGCCAGGTGGCTTCCTGTGTCACTCAGTCCATATTCACCTACTGTTTTTCCTTCTCTTCCTTTTCCCGCTATCGAATTGCAGTCGCCTCATCACAATTAAATTTTCATCTGCTTTAACTCTCTGAATAATTTCCCTTATCTCATAATACAGTTGTTCAATCTCTTCATCATCTGTGGAGCTAGTCGCCATATACACATGTACTGTTGTGGGAGGCATGGGTATTACGTCTATCTTAACTATAATAGTCTGTTCTCTTTGCTGTTCATAGTAACTTACCCACAGCCCTATTTTCTTATTCATTATTAAACCCACTCCTATGTTACCCGTATTTGACCTGAGCAGAAGTCCTGTTCCTCCTGCCACCAATTCCCACTATATCTATCTTCAACCTATCCATTTCCCTTTTTAAATTTTCTCTCCTACCTGCTGATTAAGGGATATAACATTCCATGCTCCGATCTGTAGAAGTATTTTGTTTTTCTTGCATCCTCCTGAGTAGTCCCCACCCAGAGATTTGAATGGTGGTCTATTTTACCTCTGGAATATTTAGCCCAACAGGATGCCATCATCATTTAACCATACAGTAGAACTGCATGCCCTTGGGAAAATTGCTGCTGTAGTTTCCCCCTGCTTTTAGCCATTTGCAGTACCAGCACAGTAAGGCCATTTTTCCAGAATGAGATTTTCACTCTGCAGCGGAGTGTGCGCTGATATGAAACTTGCTGTCAGATTAAAACTGTGTGCCCGACCGAGACTTGAACTCGGGACCTTTGCCTTTCGTGGGCAAGTGCTCTACCATCTGAGCTACCAAAGCATGACTCAAGCCCAGTCCTCACAGCTTTACTTCTGCCAGTATCCACGGATATGTGTGTGTGCGAGTGTATACCCGTCCTTTTTTCCCCCTAAGGTAAGTCCTTCTGCTCCCGGGATTGGAATGACTCCTTACCCTCTCCCTTAAAACCCACATCCTTTCGTCTTCCCTCTTTCCTGACGAAGCAACCGTGGGTTGCGAAAGCTAGAATTTTGTGTGTATGTTTGTGTTAGTTTGTGTGTCTATCGATCTGCCAGCACTTTCGTTTGGTAAGTCACATCATCTTTGTTTTTAGATATATATTTTTCCCACGTGGAATGTTTCCCTCTATTATATTCAAGAATGTTATTTCGTTTACACCAAATTTGAGGAATGAACTTTCCACACTAATTGTGACTTAGCATTTAATGTTTTTTCCTCCACTTTATATACATCAACATCTTGTACTAACTGAACATCTTAATGCTTCTGTATAAAAAATCTGTATTTAACTTGAAAGTTCATCTTACTTCCATTACAATGTTTTTTAATTGATCTAAGAGTTCTTGGGAAGTCAGCTTATCTCCAGAGCTGGATGGCAATCCATTGAACACTTATTTCCACATCCAAGCAGGTATCCCCTCTCACTAAGTTTCAATGACTGCTGTCCCATGGTGAAGACATGTGTTGCCCCTCAATAGGGCTCAACAAAAGCACAGCATAAATAAAACTAATGCATAGTATCTGCACATTTACTAAGCATATTATTTTATATATATTATTAATGATTATATATTATTCTATTCTATTATATTATTATATATTATTATTATATTATTATATATTATTAATTCATCACTTGTCTGCAGTGTTATGTATCACTGCAGTAGGCTTTTGTTATTACCAGTTACAGTGTGATGCAGTTGCAAGCAATATGGCATTATCTGTAGTAAGGTGCATTCAGTTTCTTGTTGTCCACTGATTTGACATTAATTTTAGATAAATGGCCCATATCCACAAAGTCACAGTAACATCTGCAAATTGAATTGTCAGAGGAAGGGTCCTCCCCACATTTCATTCAAAACTGTCTGTTATGGTAGACTGATGCTTATGATATTCAAAAGCACAAATGCTTTCTCATTACCACTGGCTAGCATTTTGTAACTACTTCTATAACTGTCATCTGACTGCAACTGAAGCATTTGCAGATGCAGAAGAAAACGTTAACAGTTTGCCTATTCATTGCTGCAACAATAATAATCATAATATGTTTTCCATTGCCTACACTCACACACACACACACACACACACACACACACACACACACAAGCCCAAAAGTCAATTAGAAAAACTCTGTTAAATTGAAGGAAAAGTTCAACTGAGAAAAGTATTTAAATTATTAGGATACAGAATGGCTTTCCAGTAATTACCTTCAAATATATGAAATTCCTGCTATCGGAAAAATACTTGTGGTTGGGGGAGGGGAGGGGAATGGGGGAGAGGAGAGGAGAGGAGAGGAGAGGAGAGGAGAGGAGAGCAGGATGTGCTTTGTATTTATTATTCTTGGTGCATTATATTCACCAAAGGTTCTAAATTAGGATATGATTAACAAACTATGACGTTGGTTTTTCATCATTACTTCAAAATTAAATTGCCACAGGTAAAGAAAAATTGTAATATACTCATGTAAATGGTATATGGAAATAGTACCACACGATATTAAGTTGGAATTCAGTATGTTGAAGTAGTATCCTTTATATCTAGACATGAAAACTAAAAAGCTGATAATTATTTTGAACTTTTCTATATTTTTAGACTTCCATCCCACTGACATACATGCCAATATTCGTACCCTTTTGAGGTCTGCTGTGAGGAAGAGACTGATGTCTGATCGCCGAATTGGTTGCCTGCTTTCTGGTGGCTTAGATTCCAGTCTTGTTACAGCACTGCTTGTGCGTTTGGCTAAAGAGGAAGGCATTTCATACCCGATCCAGGTAAATTCATTATAAAAGTAAATCAAAGGCTTTAAAATTGTTGTTTAGTTATGTACACAGGTTAAACTGTCTTTAAGTATAGTTTTGTGTCAGTAACAAATTAAGGACTTTGCACTGTACTATTCAGTGGCTTCAGTTGCTTATGAGGCCACAGTCTTTAGCAGGAGTGAATATATAAAACTATGAGATACATTGTATATTATTAATGTCTTTTATTACTTACTTTAATTTCTCTTCAGAAGTAAAACAAGGGCTGACAGTTTCCAGAAAATAACAGTGTTCAACATTTTGAAGCTAGTGATACTAAAAGTTATAAATATCTATGAAAAACTACATCATGGAAACCCTGCATGCAAAATTGTGTTGGGACAAAAACATGTGACTTCCTAAGCAAACAGGTATCAGACTGTTATCTGCAACAGGCTTTTGGGGCGGAGGTCTTAGGTATAGTGGTTCTAAACACTGTGTGAATTTTGCATGCAATATAAGAGACATACATAAATATCGCAGTGAACACATGTGAATGACACTACAGAAGACCAGGTCGATACCAGATTGGGGGACTGCCACAGTCAGTGTGTGGTGATTTAGGAGCTGATTGCCACCTGTATCATTATTTCATGACTGTGGAAAGATTCTGGGAGGGAGGAAATATTCAACAGCAGTGC
Source organism: Schistocerca nitens (assembly GCF_023898315.1). NCBI lineage: Eukaryota > Metazoa > Arthropoda > Insecta > Orthoptera > Acrididae > Schistocerca > Schistocerca nitens. Next base: position 212,464,117 of record NC_064619.1, read on the forward strand.
AGGAAAAGGTGACATACACTACAATTCAACGTGTTAGTGTCAGGATTGTTAGTTTGCTTTTAGAACTACAATATAGCAGTGCAGTACCTGCACTGGCTAGAGAAACTGCAGCAGCCTCAGATATTCCCTGTCAGAGTGTGTGTCATCAGCTATGAAAGATTTTTTCTGTAGGCTCAAGGACATGCCATTCCTGTCACATAAATGCATTCCAGGGCTTAGTGATGTGGAGTCATACTCACTGTAAGAATAGTGAGGTTGTATTGTGTTCACAAATCAGTTGCAGTTTAGCATTGAGAGTGATCCTTTCTCTTTTTATTTGGTGTGCTCCTGAGACACTTCACAACTTATAAAAGGGAGAGGGGAAGCTCTGTGTTATGTGTATGTTCACCTTTGCACATATTTCCTGAGGGTAGTGTGATATTTCCATTAGTGCAGTTATTCTGAACATGTGTGGGTTAGATTCAGAGATTTTGCATCAGCATTGAACAGATCAAAAGCTTTTCATACTGTTACATATATTTAACATGTCAGCCAAATGCCTACATATGATCATATCCACTCAAAAAACAAAATGCATGACCACATCTGTGGAACCAATTAAATGCAAACTGGAAGGGGATGGAAAAAGTATTCAGCAGATAGTGACGTTTAAATATCTTGGTATTGAACTATACAGCAATGGAAATGCTGAAAAGGAAGTTAGAGAACAAGCAACAAAAGCAAACAAAGTTGCAGGGTAGTTAAATGATTCTATTTGCAAAAACAAGCATATAGGAAAAGATGCAAAGGCAAGAATATACAAAACGGTAGTGAGACCAATTATGAAATACACAGCTGAGACAAGACCAGAAACTTCAAAAACAAAAAGACTTTTGGAAACCATGGAAATGAAAATTCTGTCAGTGATTACATGGAAGACTCTGTGAGATATAGAGAGAAGTGAAAACGTTAGAAAAGACTTTGAAGTGGACTCCATTAATGAATGAGTGAGTAAAAAAGAGAAAGCATGAATGAAACAAGCACATAGACAGGATGAATGAATGGAAGATTGTGAGAATAGAAATAAATAAATAGTAAAAATAGAAATAAATTACCAGCTGGTAAAAGAAATATTGGCCATTCAAGGAAAAGATGGAGCGACAACCTCAGTGTAGACTGAGGGCTACTAAAGGAAACTGGCTTTAGCCTACGAAGAAAGGAAGAAGAAGAAAAACTTTTCAAATGTATTGTGCTTCTTGAGAAATATTGTGCAATCTGTGGACAATATCATTTCCAGCCCCTCGCATGCTTCATTGAGTTATGGTCTTTTGGCTTTTGTGTTTGCTATTGTGTTTAAGTACTGAAATGAGTTCAACAAAAGAAGAAAGCTCATTCTTATTAGAGTGCATCTAAGTGCTGTCATGCTGAAAAGTATCTGAATGACCTGAACTATGTTCTGCCTGATTTTCATGCAGCCCACATAATGTAACTTTCTTGCAGATCCTCTAACCTCTTTTTGGTACAATTGTTTGACTATGCAAAATGGTTACTGCATGTGACTACTGCAGAACATTTCTCTGTGTGGCAGTAAGTCCAGAAGTAAGCTAATAACATGATAATGCAAGTATCAGAAAACATTTGATTACAGATGAGACAGTCCTTACTCAGAACTAGATTTTTTGTGAATAAGATATTTAGCAAGAATATCTGGTTTCCCAAAGTTCTATGATGATTCAAAGTATTCTTGCTCTCTAAAAGGTTTTTCTGGCCAGCAATTAACTTTCATTTATTTGACACTTTATCTGTTTAGTAACTTTCTGTTACTCATGGTGGCACATCACTCTGTGTGCAGTTACCTAAGTTCACTTATCACCCCTAACATATAATAGGATTAAAAATCTGAATTATTCTTGCAGGTATAGTTGTGCATGTGTTTGTATTTTAAATGAGATGACAACCTGTTTTGTTCTGGATATGGATTCAAACCCAGCTCCTACAGCCAGTCCTAAACAACAAAAGTTTCTGTGCCTAACTGAGATTTGACATATGACTGATTGTCATTGCTGACTAGGCAGAAAGAGATGTGAAATGTCTAATTTTTAGCCTGCATCAGCAAATTGATCTTGAACTTACGTGATGAAAGTTATTGTAATGGACTAGGACTCCTGCCCAGTAACTGTTCTCCCAATTATCTTACTATGAAAGATGTTAAATACGATTTCATTAAAAAGTAACAAATTTGAAATAGCAGGACATTAAGTTGTGCTGGACAGGGATTCAAACTCAGAGTCTAATCACATTGGTAAATAAGCACAATGAAAAGTCAGACATTGAATTTTTTCAGCAGTAGGAAGATTTTGAATATTTTAATGATAAGATGAATGAATAATTTTTTCCTTCCAAGAATTTGAACCTACCACCTATCACCATTGTTTTCTAGCCACAAATGGACATTAAAAATAGATTTCTTTGCAAGTAGTGAGATGTGCTCATGTTTGAATTAGAAGTAAAGTGATGAAGAGTTCATTGCTCACTCGGAATTCAACCATGCACATATCGTCATTGACTACACATGATGAGATGCTAACTATTGAATTCTTTTTCATCAGCAACTAGGAATGGCAAATTTGAATTAGAAATGATGTTACAAACAGTTCTGTGCCTGACTTGGAGTCAGAAATGTCACCATTTGTTTTTGTTGTCACTGCCCAAAGAGATGTTAAGAATCAAAATTGTTTTCCACCACTAGTTGGGTCTGCACTTCCTAGACCTTGAAAGGATCTCATGAAAATTTTAAAGCCAACTAGGATGCAAACTCAGTCATATGACTTATGTGGAGACCTTGAAGAGTTTGGAATCTTGGGCAGAAAAGAAATTGATTAAGCTGTGTCATCCCGAAAGGATCAAATCTCATGAAAAGGAAGATCCGAGTTTGAATCCCAGTCCAATACCAACATTGTCAATATCCCAATTTCAACTAGAAGATGGAATAAGTTCCCAGTGACCTTATGTGACGATTGGTTCATTATCTAAAATAAAATTACTCCTTGTCTCATGACCTAACCTAACCTCTAGTTGGTATCAAAGGAACATGTTGTTTAATGTGAACTTGGAACCACAGTGCAGTCCTATGTTCTTCACTTGGCATCATCAGAAGTGATTAGGATCTTTTTTCCTGCCTCTTAATAGCTGTTGCCTGAAGTGGGAATTGAATACAGACCTTGTAACACTCCAAGAGTAATTTTCTCTCTTCCAAATTGACTTTATCATTGCTGGTCTCACTGGTAATCAATTGCTCAATACTGCCTTTTTGTTGATATTTGTGAATTTCTATTTCATTATCATACTGGATAGTTATGAAAATGTTTGGTATGTTTTTTATACAAAAATATGTGCATTCGAAAAAACTAATTATCAAAGTATTTTCACATTCAAATTAAACAAAATTGAAGAAAAACATAATTATTAATGTTAAGACATATTATTTATTCCAATAATGCAGAATCTCAGTTTTTCTACAGCACAAAATTATTGTCAAAGTATAGATCACTGTAACTTCTTTGGAAATCAACTCTGGTGTGTGAGAGTCTTCGGCCATAAATTGATACTGTAGTGATTCAAGAATTTCAATGTAACTTCTAGGACCACTCAGTCTTCTACCATCTCGAACACACGATATTCTGGCTATGGGTGTGGGATGGTAGAATCCTACCTACTGCATGTCACATGTTTGTGTGTGCAGGTTTAAAATCAGTCACAGGAAGAAAGTACACGCGGCGGATGAACGACACCGACAAGTACCTATTGAGCAATCCATAGATGTTTTAGTGAGTGTGTAAGGAAGAACCATGGAGTTTATATGCAGCTCTGTGCTTACTGTGCCATTGATTATTATTATTAAAACAAGGACAGTTGAAAAAGAACTCTTGAAAACTCTTGACTCAAGCTTGCTACAGGCAAGACTTATTTTCTGATTCATGTTAAGAAAAGCTATGGTACCTAAGCCAACTTTCTTTTAACTGTAACCCAATTTTTTTCTGACATTTGGCTGTACGAGAGACTTACATGAAGTTACATATTTTTGTGTAAAGTGAGAGTTTTATTGTGTATGGAGGTTCAATACATTGTTAATTGACAAAAAGTAAAGTTTGTATGCCTACTTATTTCATAAATAGAAAGAGTCTAAAAATTCCTGTACCTAACGTTATGATACGGAGAAGTCAAGAGAGTTTCCAGCAGCCGGCTAGCCAGTAAAGAAGAGTGGCTGCAAGTTCCAAGTAAGTCACCTCGTAAAGAAGCGGAAGGTGGTTTGGGGGAATAAACTAATATAACCCAGATCCACACTCGCACTTTAAGTCGTTGGAACATTAGAACGTGGCAACCATTACAGTACCGAGAAAAGAGAAATTTTAAGTAAAAAATGAGAGAAGCTGCTGTCACATGTTGCTGTAGCAACCAAACATAATAAGACAAGGGAATTACTCTGAGAAATTGTAATATGTTCAAGTATCCAATGCAGCAAAATTTAAATGGAAAGATGATGAAGAAATGAAAAATTCATAACGATAAAACAGCAAAGAAGATTTCGACATATTTGTCTAAGAAGAAATATGCATAGCATGTTTCAACCAAGAAGATCCAGTGTGGGGAGTATACAGCTCTCTCACACATCGTGGGGACGCAGATGTGGAAACCAACATACATCCGACGCCACCAGCACCAGCTGCTGTTCAACAGTGCTGACCTGCCTCCCCATCTGCTCACCTACATAACGCGAATTCTATGCCGGGTGAGCATGAAATAAAACTTGATTACTTTAGTAAGAAGTGGTACAAGATACTGTTGAGTGAAATTTATTGTGTAATTATCATATTTAAAGTTAGTTTTAAATGCTTACAAGCGCTAAAGGATATAAAAGTTTGGAAAATATACAACAGGTTGGGGAAACTCAAGACCCAGCTGTGGCTATGAAAATTAGCAAAGAAGTGCCTGACTGGGCTGAGTTGATAAATTTAATCAAAGCTCAGAGTCTTAAGTTAAACTCATTAAGTTCTCAATTAAATACCCAGAGTGAAGCTTTAAATGCTCAGAGTGAAACTCCAAATATTCAAACAACAAATTTAGGTTTGTTAAATGCCAAAGCCAACTCTCAAAGCAAAGAATTTAGTAATCTATGTGAAGACATGGGTGCTTTGAAGACTTGAGTTCAATGCTATAACTAATAAAGTAGAGAATTTAAACGTGGATTTAAAGAACAAGTTGACAAATTCTTTGATCACTCATATAAATCATATGTTTACTGACCTTAGTCAGAAACAGAATGACACTTTTCAAAATTTATCAAAAAGGTTAGAACTTTACATTGGGAACAAATGCAATAATGTAGAATAATGTTAACGGGCGGAGTAACAACCATCGGATCCCGAGTTGTTTTCGGTGTTTTTTCCAAAATAGGTTTCCTGCACCAGATTGCTTTAAAATCTAGAACTGTTCTGTAATCTTATTGCTTAGCAAACCAGATATGACTATAAAATAGGGAACAACATAAGAGAATCACAGAAAAAAAGTGATATCTAGATGAAATAAACTGAATAGAGTATTATATTTGTGGAAAGTATAATATGATGTGACTAGCTGAACAACTGTTACACCGTAGTGTATAGATTTTCTATTTTGTATAGAGTATTTTATACCTTTTATGAGATGTGGTTTAGATGGGAGGGTTTGTATAAATTTTGAAAGGTGTGGGTATTGTAGCTAAAAGCATGATTTACAAGAACAGATAAATCGTGACTAACACAAAACACACATCACACCATTCAAACAATCCTCACAAATAAGCGTGCCTGATTTTTCATCATTTGCTGTTTCCATGGGGTTGCTAGGATTTCCTTCGGGGACCTCAAAGGGTGAAAGTGAGACAAGTCCATTCTGTAGGGGACGATTTAACACCAGACGTCCTCCGGCATCTCAATCAAGTACCTGAGAGGTAGGGATCCTAGGAAAGGGGGGTTGGAAGGATTTCCTGTCTTTGGGGCTATCTTCTTTTTCTCCTTCGATCCTATCATCCACATCTATTTTTTCTTTTCTTACTTCTCATTTGAGGACCTGTCTATTTTTTCCCTATTTTCATATTCACAAACTTCTATTGCTGAAGTTCTTCCTTATTACCGTGTTTACTAGAAACCTAAATCTTATCTTTAGATAAGAAGGCTGAAAAATCAGACTACAGGAACACACATCCACATATACGCAAATATACACTTCTACACAAACATTAAATTACATAAAACAAAGCCTGTCAAGATGTGAGAACCGCCAGGTGTTGTAGGGGAAAATGCGTGTACATATGGAGATATGCACCTATATATAGGAAGCTATGACAGTTCTACATCGAATGTACATAAGAAGAGGTGCACATAAACAAATAACAGTGACAGTTCTAAATAGAGATTAGAATAGGCACAATGAACTCACACGCAATGAGAGACAGAAGCATATAAGTTTATGGAAGAAAAACGTACATAACGAACAACTATAAAGTAGTAATGAGTAATTGATAAATAAGAAAGAGGTGTGAGCAAAGAAAGAAAGCGAAAGTAGGAAAGGAATCCGTCATATTTATCATTAAGAAATGTCAGTGTAATAAGTACTCTGATGAATTGAAGGATAGTGGAATGTAAAGAGTATATCTAGACATAGTATCTATTTAAAATATAGAAGTTGATAAGTAGAGGAGGACTCTAAGAGTAAATGATATATTAAAGAATGAATGCGAAGTTTAAAATATAAATTTATATCTTTACCAGAAGATACTTAATTATGGTATACATAGAAATGTATACTAGGGTAATGTACCGTGAGGCCTCCTCAGAAAGGATAAGGGAGGACATATCCAGCATTCACTAAGTATAAAGGGCAGGTGTACGTACTTGGAGAGAGGAGAATCTGTGGTCTAAAAAATAGGGATCTTTTGTAAGGGGTGTACCTACCAGAATGGAAAGAGGGAGTACTCTCATAAGGTCAACCTACAAGCAAGGAATAGGTGCTGATCCTAAGAGAAGAGGACAGTATTGTGACAAAAGTCACAAATTTGATAGGGATTATTCTGGGAAATGTGAATTCTATGAATGACTAGCATTATTATGTTTCATGGAAATAAATGAGCGTGAAAAGAACACTTTCATTTCGTCCTGAGTTCCTCCAAGCTACAAATAATGAAAATAGTGCATACTAGGAAAAAGGTAGTATAAAATTTAGGAAACAGAAAATAGATTACTCATGTCTCATAAACACCTGAAGTTTACGATTGGGACAGGGGAAATTCCTCACAATTTCTAAATATTAGTAAAGCTGACTAAAACCACGAGTAAATGCTCATGTATTAATAACAGTAAAATTAAGAAAAGAGTAGAGAAATAATAAGTGAAAGATTGTTCAAGAGAGGACAGAGAATTGTTATTCAAGGGAAAGATATGTATACAAACATATGTAAGAAATGTATACTGTTAACATATGAAATGTTATTATGAGTGATATTATGTGAATAATGATTATGTATATAAAATATCGCATGTTTGGGATTTTTTTGCGGGGGGGGGGGGTTATGTAGTGATTGTACAACCACTCAGCCTTCTACCATCTCGAACACATGATATTCTAGATACAAGTGTGAGATAGTAAAATCCCATCTTCTGCACGTCACATGTTTATGTGTGCAGGTTTAAAATCAGTCACGGGAAGAAAGTAGACATGACGGACGAACTGCATCGACAAGTACCTATCGAGCAATCCACAGATGTTTTAGTGAGTGTGTAAGGAAGAACCATGGTGTTTATGAGCAGCTCTGTGCCTACTGTTGCATTGACTATTGTTATTAAAACAAGGACAGTTGAAAAAGAACTCTTGACGTAAGCTTGCTATAGGCAAGACTTATTTTCTGATTCCTGTTAAGAAAAGTTATGGTAACCAAGCCAACTTTCTTTTAACTTTAACCCAATTTGTTTCTGACATTCGGCTATACGAGAGACTTACAAGAAGTTACATATTTATGTGTAAAGTGAGAGTTTTATTGTGTATGGAAGTTAAATATATTGTTAATTGATGAAGAGTAAAGTTTGTATGCCTACTCATTTCATAAGTAGAAAGAGTCTAAAAATTCCTGTACCTAGCATTATTCTACGGAGAAGAAGTCAAGAGGGTTTCCAGCAGCCAGCTAGCCAGTAAAGAAGAGTGGGTGCAAGTTCCAAGTAAGTCACCTCGTAAAGAAGTTGTAGGTAGTTTGGGGGAATAATCAGATATAATCCAGGTCTACACTCACGCTTTAAGTCATTCGAATGTTAGAATACCATGTGAAATGGTCTGTGTTGAGTCTCAATTTAGTTGAATTGTAGGCTTAGTTAAGAGAAACAGTCTGTGTTATGTCATTGGGATTGTTTATGGCTGTGTTCAGTTAAGTTTTGTTTTATTGTTGTTTTGTGAAGGTTTGTTGTATGTTAAAGATAATGACTCTACTTTGAAGAACTGTGTGATGAAAAGTACAACAAGTGTTATATTTGCATTCAAGAATATCTTAGAAATAAATAAGCAATAGTAAACAAATAGTCATTTATAAAAGAAAACCTGGATCATCAGGTTGCAAAGTTATGATAAATGAATTTTAGTCCCTGGACACTGAAACCATCAAACAAAAAGATATGTAGATATCTAAGTATTATTTAACTGTCTTTTGTTGGGCTATTTTTATCTTGCAAAATTGCAATGATTCACTAAAATGCAAGATGTACCGTGAATTTGTTAAATCACAGAACGTTTGACTCTCATTTAAAAGTCAACTCTTTGATGACGAGCCATTTAGAAGAATTTCGAACCCTGAAGATCAGACATATATGTCATTATTAAAAATTTTACAGCTACATTCGTGTGATATATCTTAAAGTGTAACAAGAGCAAAAAAGATCAACATTATATGCGAAAGCTTAGCTTCTCTTGCAGCTTATTAACCTTAGAGACCAATATTATATGTGAAAGCTTTGCTTTTCTTGTAGCAACACTATGTAATTTAAACTATTAACTTTCCCGCTACGGTCGCAGGTTCGAATCCTGCCTCGGGCATGGATGTATGTGATGTCCTTAGGTTAGTTAGGTTTAAGTAGTTCTACATTCTAGGGGACTGATGACCTCAGAAGTTAAGTCCCATAGTGCTCAGAGCCATTTGAACCATTTATTAACTTCCCCTGTTTGTGTGTTTGTGCTACTTAACAGTTATGTTGCTGTTGGCTGACCACATCACGAGTCCTATGCTCTGAATATGTGATCGGCTGACGAGATCACGTGACATGAGCTGTGACTGGCTTACAAAGACACATCGCAATCTCGATTTCAATTATTCATAAAGTAACATTCGGTGTTTGGTGGAATTCCAATGTATACTTTCGTAATACGAAAATACGCGGCGTACATGTTGCTGCACATCAAAGATATTTCCCTACGTTTCGTTTTCTAAAGTGCCGGGAAATTCTACCCCCGTGTATAAAACCATAACCATTCAAGAGATTGATAAGGGAAAATATACTGTCACTTAACACAGAAAAAGCGTGTTTTCACCCGGGAGAAAGTGTATTTTTAACCGGGAAATCCGGGAAACATCCGGGAATTGTGTTTTCCTTGTCCGCATATACACCCTGTTACAGTTTTAGTGCAATTGCAACAGGGCACTATTTCGCTTAGTTCCACACTGGTTTTCTTCTGATGTTGAATAATAAAGTAATGGAAAAATATTACGGTATTTTCTCTTCATACTCTTGTGGCATTTTCTGAGCTGTTTTGGTTTGCATGCTAAGTCCATATGCTTCGTAAACCTATGTTGTTGTTGTGATCTTCAGTCCAGAGACTGGTTTGATGCAGCTCTCCATGCTACTCTATCCTGTGCAAGCTTCTTCATTTCCCTGTACCTACTGCAACCTACATCCTTCTGAATCTGTTTAGTGTATTCATCTCTTGGTCTCCCTCTATGATTTTTACCCTCCACGCTGCCCTCCAATACTAAATTGGTGATCCCTTGATGCCTCAGAATATGTCCTACCAACCGATTCCTTCTTCTATTCAAGTTGTGCCACAAATTTCTTTTCTCCCCAATTCTGTTCAATACCTCCTCATTAGTTATATGATCTACCCATCTAATCTTCAGCATTCTTCTGTAGCACCACATTTCGAAAGATTCTATTCTCTTCTTGTCTAAACTATTTATCGACCATGTTTCACTTCCATACATGGCTACACTCCATACAAATACTTTCAGAAACGACTTCCTGACACTTAAATCTATACTCGATGTTAACAAATTTCTCTTCTTCAGAAACACTTTCCTTGCCATTGCCAGTCTATATTTTGTATCCTCTCTACTTCGACCATTGTGAGTTATTTTGATCCCCAAATAGCAAAACTCATTTACTAGTTTAAGTGTCTTATTTCCTAATCTAATTTCCCCAATTTAATTTGACTGCATTCCATCATCCTCGTTTTGTTTTTGTTGATATTCATCTTATATCCTCCTTTCAAGACACTGTCCATTCTGTTCAGCTGCTCTTCCAGGTCCTTTGCTGTCTCTGACAGAATTAGAATGCCATCGGCAAACCTCAAAGTTTTTATTTCTTCTCCATGGATTTTAATTCCTACTCCAAATTTTTCTTTTGCTTCCTTTACTGCTTGCTCAATATACTGATTGAATAACATCAGGGATAGGCTACAACCCTGTCTCACTCTCTTCCCGACCACTGCTTCCCTTTCATGCCCCTCGACTCTTATAACTACCATCTGGTTTCTATAAACCTATAGTACCAACCAACTCCACCTTTAAAATCTGCTAAGTTCCACAGTAAAGCTAGCTTACAAGTGTGTATTTTAATCATCCTTGTATTAACTCCAATGCCATTTCGATGGTGTCCTTGACTCCATTACAATATGTCATCTTCGAGTTGTAGCCATTTTGCTTTCAGTCCGCTATTTGCGCATTTAGTCTTCTTCACTTTTTTTCAGCTCTTCTTTACTAACCCACCAATTGCTAATGGTTTTTTCTGTTGGTGGAGAGCTGAAAAATGTCACTGAGCTGCTCTGTTTCCATGTTCTTCTGCATATGCTATCACTTTCAATTTATTGACTGCTTCATATGAATATCTTTAATTTTTTTTTTTTGTTACAAAGCTAGCTACTAACAAAAATATTGTACTCATACCGAAAACACAAATAATTTTCAATTGAAGTTCACTGTCATCATAGACTGCAGTGATGCGTCATGAGCTAGATGGTGTTCCAGGTTAGTGATGGTAGGGTGGAATGGGAGGGAGGCAGTGTTAGCAAGCTTGCGAATCCCCCAAAACTCATGCTCATCGCATTGGTGCATTGCTGCTGCTAGTTTAATCCAGTGTTGCCAGGTAGAGATAGGTTTCCCACGGCATTGAATATATGGCCATTTTTAAGACTGGTGGGAATTTTAGATCAAACACTGGGCATTTTTATAATAATTTTGAGTATAAGGTGCACCTGAATTTTAGAGGCAGTTTTTTCAAGAAAACAGTGTGTCTTATAATCTGTAAAATACAGTAGATGGGAAGATGGTGCTGGAACGAGTGGAGACTATCCGTACACTGTTGATTTTTGTATGTCATGCTACCATGGTTCATTAACAGCAGTCTTTCTTAGCCTGGTTATAACTCACACTTGCTCAGCAGTGGGGAATGATATCAACATTCTTTTATCCCTTACACAACACAGTTCCAGCTTATAGTGATTAATACTGAACACGTCGTTTTTCACCAGTTTATTTGGTGGGCAATAATAACAGTCTAGTTATTATTAATATTGCATTAGTTTATGTGTTTCGGCGATAGTTCATCATTCCAACATCATATAAAAGGACTCAGTGCATAGTTCTGTATCTGATGATGTCAGCAGCTGAAGCGATGTAATAAATAAGGAAATTATGAAGTTATCTAGAAAATTTAATTCACGAAACATAGAACTGTGCCACAGGACTTCAGTCTTAATTGAGCACCAATGTTAAGACTGAGATCATGTGACATGATACGTATTGAGCCTTTTTTATGATCTTCTGATGATGGACTATATCTAGAGCATATAAACAAATAAATTTTTAACAAGTGGACTGTTGTTATTAGAGACCAAATAAAATTATGAGGAACCATATAAGTATCTACAGAATTGTCACAGTGTTCCTTTGTGACTTTGTCACAACTGATACTTATGCTTGTCAAAACAATATGCTGTATACTTTTACCTGTCTGTAGATGATTTAATATCTTTCTCAGCGGACTGGTACCTCGCTGAGAATGAGATAAAAAAGACTGATGGGCTACCAACAATACCATGCAATCCCACTACTCCCCATCCCTCTGTGGATTTCGCATAAGTTATCATCCGTGGCACAAATTAATGTTGTCGTATCTGACTATATTCCCCTGATTAAGCTTCGTTGACCTAACCTAACCTAACCTAACCTAGATATTGTAAAGAAGTCACTGGTAGATGAACAAAATTGATTGATCTCAGTCCTTGAGCAAGTGTTCAACATGTCCAAAACAAGTAAAAAAGCCTGAATAATTTAGTAAAGGCTTAATGACACCTTCAGGATAGCTCTTGAATGCATTTACTTGCTTCCTGGTATTATTACACATCAGCTCTCTCATAATTGGGAAGAAATTGGGGGCACTCAAATACAGTGCGAAACCACGATAAAAAGACATACTGGAAAATGTCCCCACAGTCTCTTACAATAATTATATTCAACACAGAGAGACAACCTGTACCTTTGAAGTATGGTTTTTCACATGAATAATGATTTCTCTATGCACTTTATGTCTATGTCATAAACAACAATTTTGGATAATGACTGACATAATGAAATATTGCTCAAACTGGAGTTAAGTTATTTACTGCTATTTGCAAAATACCAAACAAGATGAATTTCAAAAGACATCTTATGTAGTTCACAGCAGATTGTATAATCTGACTTAATGAGTGTAATTGTCAATTGTTGTACTGTAAATGTGATTGAAATGACAACAGATTTCACTGTTGTGGTATGTATGAGACTTGTCAGTATTTACAAAAGAAATCATACTGTCTGCTGTCAACTGAAATCAGAGTCACTACTCAGGTTTTGTGTTTTACAATTAGTACATGATACATTCAATTAGTAATACAACAATTTTTTATTGGCCAATTTCAGTTGAAAAAATTTGTAATTTTTTTTGGGACATCATGGAACATTCTCACTTCAGCCCCTTTAGTTACATAAAGTTCCGATGGGTGGCAGCGTTATACATAGCCTTCAAAATTGCATCTGTAGCGGAGGTGCATTCCAAGCAGAGAGTTGTCACTGAGTTTCTTTGGCAGAAAACCAGAGCATCACAGTGATTCGTAGGAACTTGCGTTAGGTCTACAGAGTGAACAAAAGTATGGTGAGTCATTGGACGAGATATCTGTCATCATTGCAACAAGTTCATGTAAATCTGTCTGATCTCCCACGTGCTGGCTGGCTGCACACAGCTGTGACTCGTGCAATGTTGGAACTGGATGGCCACTCTCATTCAAGGTGATAAACTTATCACAAACGAAGACCTCACTATTCAACTGGACATCTCTGTTGGTAGTGCTGACACACTCGTCCACCAGTTGATATATTCAAAGGTGTGTGGTCACTGGATCCCTTGCTGCCTAACAGAAGACAATAAAGGACAATGAATTTGTGTGGAATCACTTACATGTTATGAGGCTGACTGTGACAATTGTTAGTTGAATATCAGCACAAGCAATGGAACATGGTTTCATGACTTAGAATTGGAAACAAAATGGCAGTCCATAGGGTGGCACCACACCATCTCTCCTCTGAAGTAAAAGTGCAAAGCCTCACTCTGAGCCAGCAAAGTCATGGTGACAGTCTTCTGGGACTCTGAAGGGGCTATTCTGTATGATGTCTTCCCTCATGATGCAGTGATCAACTCTGAAGTGTATTACACGACCCTCAGGAAATTGAAGAAATGACTTCAGCATGTATGTCACCACAAAAAAATGCATACATATTTCTCCTTCTCCATGACAACTCAAGGCCTTACACGAGTCTACACATTCGAGAGCTGCTCACAAAACTTCATTGAACTGTTATTCCTCATCTACACTACAGCCTGGATTTCACACATTCCAACTTCCATCTGTTTAGCCCAATGAAGGATGCACACCATGGTAAGCAGTACGTGGACGATGGGGAGGTTCTTGATGCAGCAAGAAGTTGGCTCCAGCGTCAATCAGTAGAGTGACATAATTTGGGCATACAGGCACTCTCAATAAGGCATTGAATGGAAATTATGTTGAAAAATAAGGTTTTGTAGCTAAACGAGTGATGAATAACATGGTGTATTGGAATCCTGAATAAAACCAACCTGCTTAAAAAAAAAAAGTGTTGCATTACTTATTGAATGCTCCTCATATAATAATCAGTTCATTGCAATATTTATTTCACTGGTCAAAATTTTATTAGGCAATAGTTATTTGAATTAAAAACTGTTGCACTCTGATTCATGTGAGTTTTATGTGGGCTAGTGCTGCACTAAACAGTGACTAAGGATAGGATGGCCTTAAGGTCCTGCTACACATATGTCAAAACTCGTATTTGCAAATCACTTATATTGTCTCAAAGAACAAATGATTTGAGTAATATAGTGGATTATAGTTCTATCTCTCTATTCTAAAATGAGTGAAATTATGTATGATGTTTGTATTGTCTAAAAAAAAGAGTTGAGACTAAGTACTACATTTCTATCCACTTCTGGTAAAATGTGGAACTTTCATTTGCAGCAGTAAGATGGCAGCAGATATGTCTCCCCAACAATTCTTTAATACAATCGTGTCAACAGCAACTGACTCATTGTGAGGTTTTAAGGGGACAGATATTGATCCCGTATTTGATGGATCAACTCCATCATTGTGCTTCTTTGCTACAACACAGCAGCATCACTACCAGGGATGCCCTGTAGTTCAAGAAAGGACTGAGTATGCCTGGAGATCGATGGCTCGAAGGAGTGAGTGAGTCATGACAGATGAGTGACTGTAATTATAGTGTGAGTGCAATCAGAACAAGTAGGGATGTAATACTAGGATGTAAAGTGAAATAATTTATCTGTGTCATAAAAAAGTGTTCACATATTGCAACCTGTTCATTATTATTAGAATTTTTGTAACGGAATGAGTTATAGAACAGTGTCAGAAAATAGATAGGGCTTGCATTGTAAATTCATGGTCAGACCTTTAGTTATGGTCAGACCTTTAGTTATCGATGCGTGTACCTTGGGAGTAAGTTCCCCATCAAAACAACTGCTACTTATAAATGCCTTATGCGTAATCTTTGAACCAGCCAGATCACAGCACGTAATAATGAAGTATAAATCAAAAAATAGTTTGGAGTAGCAGTGTACACCTTCGGTGTTTACTTTGTATTGTTAGTTCATACTCTATGAACATTTCCAATAGTATACTGCTATTTTTCAAGCTCTAGCTCACACAATACATTTCTTAGCAAAAAACTGCTGAAAGCCTAGATGCTGGCCATCATCGTTGTTTTACAGTCCTAGAAATGTGACCAAAATATCCTTACCATAGGAAAGGCTCATTACAAAAATTTTGCATAGGACCTTTCATCTTTGACAATTTTCATGGCGCAGTAATATTCTCATAGAATTACATTTGTAAAGGTATAATAATTTACAGGATATTTTACTTAATTTCTATGGCATTATCCATATTCAGATAATTTTAATTATCTGGTAGAAAGAATGTAAAATTCAATGGTGTATTCTGTAGGTCCTCAAGTTGGTGTCTGATAGCCCAGAGGTCCAGCAAAGTTTTGGGTAGCAGTAATAGAGTGAGATTTTGAAAGACTTACAAAAACCTGTGCTGCTGGAAACATCAAGGAAGTTGTTTGGAAACTATGTGAGTGTCGACTCACTTTCAAGTCTAGAGCTGAGTTACCCTTCCAAATTCTTTGTTATTTTCTTGTAATTTAGATGAAATATTCAGAATAATTATTACATAAAAAGTGACAATCAGTTAAAATTTTTTTTTTTACTGCAATGTCATTTTAGTCATAAATTATGATGATTTCTCTCATTTTTTATTTTATGAGCAATATTTCATTCTTTCTGCCTTAGCTGCTGTTTCAGCAGTGAGAGAATGTTCCCAGCATTGATGCCTCACTAGCTCTGTGATAGAATACTCATTTCCTGATGCTAGTTCAACTGTGTAAAATATGTGGTCAGTTGCTTTCCCCCCTTTTCTAGTGCAACTGAACAGGTCTAGAAAGAGATTCAGTAACAGAATCTTAAGAAAATCTCTGAGGTCGTACTTCAATTTTTGTGCAGACTGAACAGCCAGGTTTTGATAATCATCAGCTGACTGATGCAAAGTGCTAAACTTTATTAATTATTGCTAAAAATTGTTTTTTCTATTGTTATTTTTCGTTCATAGCCGCTTTTATATTGCTTATTTTCACCATTTTTTCACTGTCAGATTTGGAAAGATGGAAGCATTGGATGTTTGCCACACACAGTATCCTCCTATATCACTGTTATTCATTTAATCTTCAAAATAAAAACAGAACACCCAGTCAAAAAAGCTGATAACATGAACCTGTTAATGCAGGGATAACTCTACAGTCATTTCTAATGGTTTTCCACTGTGATGACAAAGCAATTTATATTGGAGCATGTTACCCAACTATTGATTGACTAACATGCTCCAAAATGATCAGTAAGCCACAAATGTGCAGTCTTGAATAGACTAGAATGATTTTCTGTTGTTTCAACTGTTGGCTCCATTGAATTAACTGAAAATGGCAGAAAATGTTTCGTGACACTGGGATTCTGATGCATCTGTAATGAAGTACGAAAGGTTGAAATAACTATTACTTCTTGCTTGTGGGCCAAAATCCCAAAGTTAATGCTGATAGTTACTCATGTGATGTATTATACTGAAAACAATAATCATAAGTTCTCTTCCAAAAATGATTCAAAATATTGTGGGACTAGTCGTAGTTGACCGGTTTGGGAATATCAAGCTACTTTGTAAAATTTGGTTTAGCTAGTTCCCTACAGGAACAAGATGGGTAAGGAGGAATTCTTCCTGGCCGTTTTATTATTCATAGGTGAAAAATGATTGCACTTAACAACAGGATGAGCTGTGAGAGCTGTAGTGAATTTAACAAGCTAGGACCTGGGTGTATGCAAGCTGGATGCTTCCATTTATATATTGCCATTAATGATGGAACATTACTTTTGTCACCTGTCTTTGAGTTGATGTGAGGGTTTTCTGTGATGTACAGGGACTATTCTAATACTTATGCTGAGGGAGTTACTTGAGCTTTATAGACTAATGCTTTTAGGGGCAAAGGCTATGTGTGATACAAGATGCCAGTAAAATTGTACCTATAACACTGACTGGGGAAAATATATGTATTATAAACAAATTCAGGAGCAGTTTTGAGCATGCAGAATCAATGAGTTGGTGGTTATACCTCATCGAAGGCAGAAGAGAAGTCATAGCAGGTGGAGGGACTGAGGTGTGGGATGGATAGAGTAGTGGAGTTGTGTAAGACAGTGTGATAGTCTATAATTCTTGTTTATTGCCTCCATGCTAGTTAATCACACCAGCACGTCCTATGCTTACAACTTTCTATAGACTATTTAATTTCTTCTCAGCAGACAGTCATCTGCATAGAATGTGTTGTGGAGTGTAACTGGTGGACAGTTTTGGGTTATGACGTGTTCCACACTGTGTATGATATATGTGTTAGATTTACCGTACAAATATTTTGCAGTCAATGTTCTTGAAGTTCACTGCTGTAGTGAACCTTCTATGCAATGTCACTCGACTATGTCTTGTGTCTTCTTTACCTTTTGCAGTGGGGTAGGTGCTGAAAGAGAGCTCCAATCTATTCAAGCTACTAAATCAAGTGAACTGCTTTAAAACATATCTTCTGCATTGTAATCACGATGTTTCCACTGAACAATCATGTTTACTATCAAGGGTGGTACAGATCTCTCATAAACTGATAGTTCACATTAGATCAGTACACGTATTGCTGTACAGCTTTGACATTCGAGAGAGCCCAAGAAAGAATGACGGTTCTCATTTATTCTTCATTTATTTTCACATTTACATCATCACCAGTGCCATTTTCTCCATGCCTTCCAAGGCACTGCCAAGTCAGTATGCCAAAGCACAAGGGGGCGTCTACAGCATGTGGAGATGAGCATTCACTGTCGTGCATTGTCAGTATGCTGATATGACATCTTTTGCTTCACTCTGGACATACAGAAAATCAGAGTAAGTGCAACTGGATGTTCCACACTTAATAACTGCCTAAATAAACTTTTCAGTTTCCATAAATATCTCTTTTTGGCCTAAGAGGTTGGAAGTGGAACATGTTCTTTCTCAGAATCCCCTAGTTACACCACAGTTGCTGTGAGTGACTAGCATGTGATGGAATCACATTGTGTGTAGGCTGCAAAGGTGCTGGTTTACAAGCACTGTTGAACAATTCTTTCAGTGACTGAAATTGAGTTTGAATTATAAGCTGGCTTACAACACGCACTTTCAATGAACCTTGGTATTTGATATAGTAAATCAGTAGCTTATGGATAGTCTACAAACATTTCCAGCACCAACAGCCTATCTCTACCATCACATTCATATTCCCAGATGTTGCTGGGTGTCACTGTGTCTAAACAACACTTCATACTATGGCTTTAATTTTGTTTTGTTTAAGGAGGCTGCTATGATTAAGCCCTTCATCAGAATGAACGCAAAGTTATTTTCTTATATGCACTTAATCCTCGAGCAGGTGCACTTATAAAGTGTGCCAATCACAAATAATATTTTCTTGTGCCATTCCATTGTTTTTTTACAATTGTGAGCCTGTACCTATTCCTTCATTTTTGCTTCAGCTAACACAGTGATATGTTGTGTTGTCATACGCTTAAGTGAGCAGCAGTAATATAAAATCAACAGCAAGCTAGGTGAGGAAAAAAAACTGTGATATGTGCAAGAAAATGCCCCACATTCTGAGCTAATGGCACAATCCCATAATGAGACAGTCATCTATGAGATAATTAGTAATCAAACAAGCAGTTGGCAGGGATCTGATGCAACTGTGCTGTTTAATGCTTCGAGTGGCTCATTATGGTAGGGTAACACTTGTACATGGCAACATAATGACATAATGGAAGTTCATTTTATTATTGTTTAGTTAAATAGTGATTTAGCTCACATAATATAAGTTTATTTTATGGTTGTTTAATGCAACTAAGATTAAACTGTGATTTTGCCAATACATCTTTACCATGGTACATAAGGACAGCTACAGTTGTACGAAGTACATCCCGCACCCAGTCATGTTATGAAAAATGGTGCACCCGCTCAAGGGTTGATGTATCTGTCTATTCTAACAATCACTCCATGATAATTCCCATATGAATGTTCTGATAATGTGGAGACTAAAACAAAAATAAAATAATGTCACCTATGATGAGGAGGGCTGTCTAGTTAATACCCCCTGCTCCTAAATTATGGAGTTTCAATTGGTTTGTACACATTTGCTGAAACTTGTATTTTGACCATCTGTCAACTGGGTGCCTGTTTCCACTGCGTATTTGAAGCACAAGCTTTTCTCCTGTTAGCCAATTTATGAAATGTATTGGCTGTGGAAATGTGTTTTTACTGCTGCAAATATGATTCGGATATCGCAACATTGTAGAACATTTCTGGCAACCCTGTGATAGTCAAGTTACTTCCTGCAGTGATACAGAATTATCCTACTAAATTCGCTTGATGGTTTGTTGGTATCTCAATTAAATATTCTGAATGAATATAATAGAGGGAAAC
This sequence comes from Schistocerca nitens, assembly GCF_023898315.1. Classification (NCBI taxonomy): domain Eukaryota; kingdom Metazoa; phylum Arthropoda; class Insecta; order Orthoptera; family Acrididae; genus Schistocerca; species Schistocerca nitens. Next base: position 212,484,046 of record NC_064619.1, read on the forward strand.
ATTCCACGTGGGAAAAATATATCTAAAAACAAAGATGATGTGACTTACCGAACGAAAGCGCTGGCAGGTCGATAGATACACAAACAAACACAAACAAACACACAAAATTCAAGCTTTCGCAACAAACAGTTGCCTCATCAGGAAAGAGGGAAGGAGAGGGAAAGACGAAAGGATGTGGGTTTTAAGGGAGAGGGTAAGGAGTCATTCCAATCCCGGGAGCGGAAAGACTTACCTTAGGGGGAAAAAAGGACAGGTATACACTCGCACACGCACACATATCCATCCACACATATACAGACACAAGCAGACATATTTAAAGACAAAGAGTTTGGGCAGAGATGTCAGTCGAAGCGGAAGTGAAGAGGCAAAGGTGATGTTGAATGACAGGTGAGGTATGAGTGGCGGCAACTTGAAATTAGCGGAGATTGAGGCCTGGTGGGTAACGGGAAGAGAGGATATATTGAAGAGCAAGTTCCCATCTCCGGAGTTCGGATAGGTTGGTGTTGGTGGGAAGTATCCAGATAACCCGGACGGTGTAACACTGTGCCAAGATGTGCTGGCCGTGCACCAAGGCATGTTTAGCCACAGGGTGATCCTCATTACCAACAAACACTGTCTGCCTGTGTCCATTCATGCGAATGGACAGTTTGTTGCTGGTCATTCCCACATAGAATGCATCACAGTGTAGGCAGGTCAGTTGGTAAATCACGTGGGTGCGTTCACATGTGGCTCTGCCTTTGATTGTGTACACCTTCCGGGTTACAGGACTGGAGTAGGTGGTGGTGGGAGGGTGCATGGGACAGGTTTTACACCGGGGGCAGTTACAATGATAGGAGCCAGAGGGTAGGGAAGGTGGTTTGGGGATTTCATAGGGATGAACTAACAGGTTACGAAGGTTAGGTGGACAGCGGAAAGACACTCTTGGTGGAGTGGGGAGGTTTTCATGAAGGATGGATCTCATTTCAGGGCAGGATTTGAGGAAGTCGTGTCTATCGACCTGCCAGCACTTTCGTTCGGTAAGTCACATCATCTTTGTTTTTAGAAATATTCTGAATGATCTTCACTTATGGTGTGTCAGCTACTTATTGGATGTATGTTTTTACATTGCGAACTACCTGTCTTGGGTACCACTAAGACAATGGGGCATCTCTGGACCCTGCAATAGGCTGCTAGATCTTTGGAAACATCACTGTACTGTAAAGTCAAGGCAACGTAAGTCTAGGTTTCAATCTTGTGGAAGACAAACATTTTACTTCTTCTGTGACACAGTTACAATCAGGCACATTGAACGTCAATGTGGAAATCCTAAGAAATTTTTTCCATCATAAGACTTCTTGTAACATTCAGGAACCAGTAGACCTAAAGATAAGAATCAAATGACATTGCAGAATTTTCATCCATCACGGTACACCTCTACTGCAACAAATAAATGTGGCATGTGGAACATGATAATCTCTTGGATTGATGCGAGATCAATATGCCACAGGTCTAGGTCCAACTCCCATTTCAGACAACCAGTTATAATAGGCACAAAAATATTGCATTCACCTCTGGTGATGCCAAGTGAAGGATACAGGATTGCACTGTAGTTCCAAATTCACATTAAACAATGTGTCTCATTGCAGCCAACTAGAGGTTAAATTGTTCTATGACAGAGGAGGAAGTCACAGTATGTAGGAACTCTATCACCAGTAAGCTTTATTACAGTAATAATTTCATTTTAGTTAATGAACCAGTCACCATTGAGGGTCATGGTAGCTTAGTCCATCTTTTATTTGAAATTGGGATGTGGAAAATATTGCTACTGGAAAGTGATTCAGTCTCTGATCTTCCCTTTTACAGAACTTGATCCCTTCATGATGATAAAGTTCCATCAATTTGTTTTTTGCCTAAGATTCCAAAACATGTCTGGTTCAAAACCTGACCAACTGAAAGTTTCACCATGTCTTTTCCATCTATAGCACATGCACACCTACCTGCTGGTAGAAAACAATTTTGATGTTTAACAACTCTTCATGCAACATTAACAATAGGTTATGCTTTTGACTCCAAGTCAAACATAGAACTTTTCATCTCATCATTTCAAGTTCAAACATGTCAAACCTAGCTACTGGTCATGTGTGGTCAACAACATTATGTGCAGGGTTTGATTCTCAGTAAAAACCTTCGTTTAATGTCCATTCATGAGTAGAGAACATCGTCAATAAGTGCCATGTTCGAATGCTATGATGGCAAAAATGATTCATTTATCTCATCATTTCAATTTCAGATGTCTCACTACTGCTGAAAAAATTTTATATCTGAGATTTGGTTGCACTTGGTTACCAATCCAATTAGGTGCTGGGTTCAGATCCCCATCCAACAGAAAAATTTATGTTTTGTTGTTTGAACTTTTTTACTTGTGAGTGAAACCAGATCTGTGTTGCATGTTTAGTTAACAGGGTTGATAGTTGCTTGATAGGAGTGCCAGTCCAGTACAAACATTTTTGTCATGTAATTTCAAGTTCAGATTTGCTGAGTGATACTGGCTAGAAGTTAGATATTTCTTGTCCCTTCATACCTAGTCAGCAATGGTGATTAGTAATATATCGAGTCTCATTCAGGCACAAAAGCTTTGTTGCAAAGCTTTGGCTAGCAGTGCTGGGTTTGAATCCATATCCAAAACAAAACGGGTCATCATGTCATTTAAAGTTCAAACATGTGCACAACAACTAGCTCCTCAGGAATAATTTAGATTTTAAGGGTAATAGGTGACTTTTGCACTGTACATAGACCCTTGTGCCATCACTAGCACAGAAAGTTATTAGCGACAAACTTTGGATAGTGAGGTTTCCATAGAGTACTTGACACTGTTAATTGAGGTTTTTCTAAGCAGTCAGTTCATTAACCAGTTTATACAATACAAATTGCTAAGCAAACAATATTTAATAGGTGGTGGCTAAAACTTTTAGAGAGCAAGAATATTTCAAATTACTATAGAACTTTGGGATTCCTGATAGTCTTGCAAAATACCTTATTCACAAAAAAAGTTCTGAATAAGGATGACAGTATGATTTCTATGGTAGTGTTATGGGTGTTAGTTGTCTCAGGTGCTAATGAGAAATGTCACTTATTACAATAAATTTGATTTTACAAGTTTTAACTCTAACAATGTGCTTCCTGATATTTAAACTATTGTCATATTAATTTACATCTGGACTTATTGCCATAAGAACAGCTTTATCTACTAGTCACTTGCGGTTATCGTTTTGTGTAGTCAAACAACAGTACCGAAAAGAGATTATAGGATGTGCAAGAAAGTTATGTTATGTGGGCTGCATTCATATCAGGTGGAACACAACTCAGGTTGTTGAGATACTTTTGACTGTATTAGTACGAATCATTGTCAACATTATGACTGTAAGGGCAAATGTATATAAAAACTGGAAAATCAAGAATTATTTTTATGATTTGTTGGTCTCCAAATACAGGGAATGTGAGTAAGGTATTTATTTATGAACTTATACTAGTTGCTTAAGAACAAACATAGCGAAAATATTTTCCAGTAATATATCAAATTTCAGACCATGAATGTGTACCAAGTTCTAACAGTTATTTCTTGTTCAACCTCAGCTTTCTCAGTATGTTTTTGTGAGTGAATTTTTGATACTCTGTATACCAGTTTATGATCCACTTTTGTTTTCTTTTACTTGAAAGAAACGAGAACAGTATGGTCTTCTTTACCTTAAATTTCCAACCACACTAAGTTTGCACATTTTCATCAAGTAATCTAGGGAGAAATTCAATAATAGTGCATAACAGTATTGCACAGTAATGTTGACAGTGTTCCATGTGATGGATGCACAGGCCAGTCGTGTATATGATTAGCTGCAACATGAAGACATCATGCACCTGGAGAGGGCAATTCATTCCACAGACTTAAATCCAACAGAACATGCATGGTACACTGTAGACCAAAGGGTTGCAGCTGTGATGGCACAAGCATGGAGCATTATTGAACTCCAGATAGCAGTTGTCCCTCACTGGATGGTGTTACCCTAATCCATGATGGATTCCTGATCCACAGTTGGGAAGTTATTCTGCATCCTGTATAGGCACGCAGGTTCGTGACACTTCGTATTTACACCCCAAATGGACAGACACCATGCACATTATAAGTGCCACTCTCAGCTCAGCACTAGTTTTCTGGCTTACATGGTATATACATTCACATGTCATAATGTTGCCAGGGCACCTTTCAGTGCACACATTATAGTTGAGCTATATGTGAAACAATGTATCTCAAGGATTCCTCAACTTAAAGATTTCACTGTGTGCATGTTGAGTACAAATGTGTTTCAAGCTACACTCCTGGAAATTGAAATAAGAACACCGTGAATTCATTGTCCCAGGAAGGGGAAACTTTATTGACACATTCCTGGGGTCAGATACATCACATGATCACACTGACAGAACCACAGGCACATAGACACAGGCAACAGAGCATGCACAATGTCGGCACTAGTACAGTGTATATCCACCTTTCGCAGCAATGCGGGCTGCTACTCTCCCATGGAGACGATCGTAGAGATGCTGGATGTAGTCCTGTGGAACGGCTTGCCATGCCATTTCCACCTGGCGCCTCAGTTGGACCAGCGTTTGTGCTGGACGTGCAGACCGCGTGAGACGACGCTTCATCCAGTCCCAAACATGCTCAATGGGGGACAGATCCGGAGATCTTGCTGGCCAGGGTAGTTGACTTACACCTTCTAGAGCACGTTGGGTGGCACGGGATACATGCGGATGTCCATTGTCCTGTTGGAACAGCAAGTTCCCTTGCCGGTCTAGGAATGGTAGAACGATGGGTTCGATGACGGTTTGGATGTACCGTGCACTATTCAGTGTCCCCTCGACGATCACCAGTGGTGTACGGCCAGTGTAGGAGATCGCTCCCCACACCATGATGCCGGGTGTTGGCCCTGTGTGCCTCGGTCGTATGCAGTCCTGATTGTGGCGCTCACCTGCACGGCGCCAAACACGCATACGACCATCATTGGCACCAAGGCAGAAGCGACTCTCATCGCTGAAGACGACACGTCTCCATTCGTCCCTCCATTCACGCCTGTCGCGACACCACTGGAGGCGGGCTGCACGATGTTGGGGCGTGAGCGGAAGACGGCCTAACGGTGTGCGGGACCGTAGCCCAGCTTCATGGAGATGGTTGCTAATGGTCCTCGCCGATACCCTAATTTGCTGGGAAGTGGCGGTGCGGTCCCCTACGGCACTGCGTAGGATCCTACGGTCTTGGCGTGCATCCGTGCGTCGCTGCGGTCCGGTCCCAGGTCGACGGGCACGTGCACCTTCCGCCGACCACTGGCGACAACATCGATGTACTGTGGAGACCTCATGCCCCACGTGTTGAGCAATTCGGCGGTACGTCCACCCGGCCTCCCGCATGCCCATTATACGCCCTCGCTCAAAGTCCGTCAACTGCACATACGGTTCACGTCCACACTGTCGCGGCATGCTACTAGTGTTAAAGACTGCGATGGAGCTCCGTATGCCACGGCAAACTGGCTGACACTGACGGCGGCGGTGCACAAATGCTGCGCAGCTAGCGCCATTCGACGGCCAACACCACGGTTCCTGGTGTGTCCGCTGTGCCGTGCGTGTGATCATTGCTTGTACAGCCCTCTCGCAGTGTCCGGAGCAAGTATGGTGGGTCTGACACACCGGTGTCAATGTGTTCTTTTTTCCATTTCCAGGAGTGTATTTGCCTAACAGTTTGTATTTGGTTCTCTCTTCCTTTTCATTCCAAATTTTCGTTGGGGAGCTAAAGTCTCTCTGATCTTGTTCAGGTAATTGGGCCTATTTGTCAGTGTCAAATGAGCTGAATCATGTCTCTGTTTCAAATGTATTAAGTCAGTTTCAGAACAATAAAAATTTAGTTGTCATATTGATGTCATTCTTTGTTGAGATCACTGTTAACACTATTCAAATGTGATTGCAGGGTGTTTCCACAAACAGTGTTTAAGAGTGTCTAACAGTAGCATTAGCAAAACTGATTTTTTTCTGGCAAGTTAAAATTTTGTGGAAAAAGCTCTTATTGGTTTCTCTGTTTCCTTCACAGCTTTAATTGTAGTGAGCCACAGAAAGCCCAAGTTTGTCTGTTGGTTTCACCGTACGTGCAAGTACTACAGCAATATTTTTTTTCCTTTTACCATCATAGATTCTCTTTCATAGAGAAATGAAAGAAACTGCTAGTACATTGTTTGTCACACTGTATGTAGAATACATTGGCTGACTGATAAAAATAAGTATTTAATTATCACTGCTTTAGTATTTACTAAGCACAGATCAATGTTTAATCAGGAACTAACTTAAGAAATATTCATTTATCATTAATCTCTTTTTGTTCAGACATTTTCTATAGGTATGGATAACAGTCCAGACATTATTTATGCAAGAAAAGTGGCTGAGTATCTGGGGACAGAGCACCATCAAGTCCTATTTACCCCTGAGGATGTAAGACAAGTGCTGGATGATGTCATACATACTCTCGAGACCTTTGACATTACAACTATACGGGCTTCCGTGGGTGAGTCTTGCATTGCATACGATGTTCAACAGCATTCATTCATTTACTTGCCATCATGAAGGAGAGCATACATGGGTGTGGAATTAATCCAGTTATACATTAACTAAGAAAGCAATAAATTATTGACAAAATAATTTAATTGGATAGACAAAAATCTACTCACCGAGTGCTGGCAGAACACACACATAAAAGGAGGTTATAATCAGGCAGGACAATATTATGGAAATGGAAGAGGATGTAGATGAAGACGAAATCGGAGATAAGATACTGCGTGAAGAGTTTGACAGAGCACTGAAAGACCTGAGTCGAAACAAGGCCCCGGGAGTAGACAACATTCCATTAGAACTACTGATGTCCTCGGGAGAGCCAGTCATGACAAAACTCTACCATCTGGTGAGCATGATGTATGAGACAGGCGAAATACCCTCAGACTTCAAGAAGAATATAATAATTCCAATCCCAAAGAAAGCAGGTGTTGACAGATGTGAATATTACCAAACTATCAGTTTAATAAGTCACAGCTGCAAAATACTAACGTGAATTCTTTACAGACGAATGGAAAAACTGGTAGAAGCCGACCTCGGGGAAGATCAGTTTGGATTCCGTAGAAATGTTGGAACACGTGAGGCAATACTGACCTTACGACTTATCTTAGAAGAAAGATTAAGAAAAGGCAAACCTACGTTTCTAGCATTTGTAGACTTAGAGAAAGCTTTTGACAATGTTAACTGGAATACTCTCTTTCAAATTCTGAAGGTGGCAGGGGTAAAATACAGGGAGCGAAAGGCTATTTACAATTTGTACAGAAACCAGATGGCAGAGTCGAGGGGCATGAAAGGGAAGCAGTGGTTGGGAAAGGAGTGAGACAGGGTTGTAGCCTCTCCCCGATGTTATTCAATCTGTATATTGAGCAAGCAGTAAAGGAAACAAAAGAAAAATTCGGAGTAGGTATTAAAATTCATGGACAAGAAGTAAAAACTTTGAGGTTCGCCGATGACATTGTAATTCTGTCAGAAACAGCAAAGGACTTGGAAGAGCAGTTGAACGGAATGGACAGTGTCTTGAAAGGAGGGTATAAGATGAACATCAACAAAAGCAAAACTAGGATAATGGAATGTAGTCGAATTAAGTCGGGTGATGCTGAGGGAATTAGATTAGGAAATGAGACACTTAAAGTAGTAAAGGAGTTTTGCTATTTAGGGAGTAAAATAACTGATGATGGTCGAAGTAGAGAGGATATAAAATGTAGACTGGCAATGGCAAGGAAATCGTTTCTGAAGAAGAGAAATTTGTTAACATCGAGTATAGATTTAAGTGTCAGGAAGTCGTTTCTGAAAGTATTTGTATGGAGTGTAGCCATGTATGGAAGTGAAACATGGACGATAACTAGTTTGGACAAGAAGAGAATAGAAGCTTTCGAAATGTGGTGCTACAGAGGAATGCTGAAGATAAGGTGGGTAGATCACGTAACTAATGAGGAGGTATTGAATAGGATTGGGGAGAAGAGAAGTTTGTGGCACAACTTGACTAGAAGAAGGGATCGGTTGGTAGGACATGTTTTGAGGCATCAAGGGATCACAAATTTAGCATTGGAGGGCACCGTGGAGGGTAAAAATCGTAGAGGGAGACCAAGAGATGAATACACTAAGCAGATTCAGAAGGATGTAGGTTGCAGTAGGTACTGGGAGATGAAGAAGCTTGCACAGAATAGAGTAGCATGGAGAGCTGCATCAAACCAGTCTCAGGACTGAAGACCACAACAACAACAACAATCAGGCAAGCTTTCAGAGACAGTGGCTCCTTCTTCAGGCAGAAGGGGTGAAGGAAAAGGACTGGAGATGTCTAGGAGAAGGGGTAGATTTCAGGGAAGTCAGCCAGAACTGTGGACCAGGGGAGACTTACCGAATGGGATGAGAAGGAAAATCTGCCCCTTTTTCTAGACCCTTCTGCCTGAAGAAGGAGCCACTGGCTCTGAAAGCTTGACTAATTATAACTTTCTTTTATGTGTATGTTCAGCTGCCACATGGTGAGTAGATTATTTTATCTATCCAATTAAATTATTTTGTCAGTTATACATTAAGATGCAGAAGCAGAAACTGCAGTCTATTCCTGTAACAACAAATTATGTCTAGTACTAACATACTCAGACTGATAATTATGGGACTATCTTCTACATTACTTTATATACATGTATGTATAATAGAAGAAAAATAGGTACTTTGAAAAGAACCAAGCTCCTTCTCTTGTACACTCAGTTTGCTATCTGTATCTAAGCTTTTATTTAATTTTACTATCAGCTCGGTACAGGGTGTTACAAAAAGGTACGGCCAAACTTTCAGGAAACATTCCTCACACACAAATAAAGAAAAGATGTTATGTGGACATGTGTCCGGAAACGCTTAATTTCCATGTTAGAGCTCATTTTAGTTTCGTCCACCTACACTCAATGAAGCACATTATCATGATTTCATACAGGATACTCTATCTGTGCTGCTAGAACATGTGCCTTTACAAGTACGACACAACATGTGGTTTATGCACGATGGAGCTCCTGCACATTTCAGTTGAAGTGTTCGTACGCTTCTCAACAACAGATTCGGTGACCGATGGATTGGTAGAGGCGGACCAATTCTCCTGACCTCAACCCTCTTGACTTTCATTTATGGGGGCATTTGAAAGCTCTTGTCTACACAACCCCGGTACCAAATGTAGAGACTCTTCGTGCTCGTATTGTGGATGGCTGTGATACAATATGCCATTCTCCGCTGCATCAGCGCATCAGGGATTCCATGCGACGGAGTGGATGCATGTATCCTTGCTAATGGAGGACATTTTGAACATTTCCTGTAACAAAGTGTTTGAAGTCACGCTGGTACGTTCTGTTGCTGTGTGTTTCCATCCCATGATTAATGTGATTTGAAGAGAAGTAATAAAATGAGCTCTAACATGGGAAGTAAGCGTTTCCGGACACATGTCCACATAACATATTTTCTTTCTTTGTGTGTGAGCAATGTTTCCTGAAAGTTTGGCCGTAGCTTTTTGTAACACCATGTATATCAGAAAGGGAGATCGATTTAATACAAACATTACCGCTGCACTAAATTTACATCGCAGAGTTCAAATAGTCTTCTAAATTTTAGAAAGAGTATCTAATGAAATATACAATCACTTTCATATTTTTTTATGCCCAATTTTGCACCAGAGTATAAACTCCATTCTGAAACCTGAACAGGAATGCATAATCTATCTGAAAATTATTTCTTCTTCTAGTATTGTGGTTGTGAATTGTGCAGTTCATTGTAAATTAACTTTTGTTATTAATTGCAAGTACCAAACCAGAACACCGTGAATGACTGGAGATGGGATGTTCATATTCACAGGACATGTGCATTAGTATATTCTGCAGAAATGATTGTCATTTCAGTCACTCGGTTCATCATGTGTCCATTGCCTAGAGGACACAGTCCACCATGGGCCCTGGTAACGTATTCCATGCATGATGGCAGTGAGATGCATAAGGCATGAATTGCATCCTTAGGTACAGCCACCCATGCTACATTCACGTGGTTCCAAAGTTCATCTGTGGTGGTTGGCATTGGGTCACAGCACTGCACCCATTATTTCGCCATATCCAACATGTTTTTGATAGGCAACAAGTGTGGTGATCTGTCCAGCTAGAGCAAAAATCTGACAGCCTGTGGCACCAAGAAGGCACATATTCATGCAGCAACATGTGGTCATGCATTGTCTTGCTGAAAAATGACAACTCAGGTAATGTGCAGAAAGGATGTTGCTGGGGGTCGCAGAATGTCTTTCACATAGGTCACACTGGTCACAATGCTCTGGACATGCACCAGGTGTGATTTGTTGTTGTACCCAATAGCACCCCACATCATAAGGCCTTGAGTTGGCACTGTTTGTCTTATGCAAATGCAGTCACTGTGATGCTGCTCCTGCGTCTGCAGTGAACCAAAATGCAGCCATCATTTTCAAACACACAGAACCTGGATTCATCCGCAAATACCATCTGGAACCAATCCCGTCCCCAGTGACACCTTTCCATACACCATTGCCATATAGCATGTTTCTGCACATTCGTCAAAGGTTAGCAGAGAAGTGGACAACATGCATGTAACCCACGCCATAATAAATGGTGATGGACTGTCACCCATGATAGTGTATAATGTGTTACATTGTTCTGCTGATGCACCATAGAACCATCTCGTTGTGTTCTACTGCCTTAGGTGAACCATTCAGCACACACACATTGCACTACTGTAACACTTTGTCCCACACAAGCAGCAATTTTCTGGTTGGATGCATCATATTCTCTCATGTCAATTATGTACCCTCATGCAGACTGACTAATTTGACGGTATGGTTCATGCATACATCTGCAAGACGTCGTATACATCTGCTCAAGTCACACTGATCCATTAGTTTCAGTATACAGCAACAATGAGAGCCACAGGCACATTTTACCACATGTAGTGTTGCTGTGCGATATCGATGTTGACCCTAAACCCATGTGCTGACACAGTTCAAACGCTAATCATTTCTGCAGAACGTACTAATGTACTTGCCCTGTGAATATGAACGTCCTATCTCTAGTTGTTCAAGGTGTTCTGTGTTTTCTGAATATGAGTATATGTATTGCATGGAAGTGTCCCTGAAGAGGCTTCTGCAAGGGGTTTGATTGTCAGACTTCCACAAAATTCTTATTCCACCCTCTGTAGGATAAATACTTTTTTTACCTTAAGTGCATAGCCTCAAGAAGATTATGCCCTAGGACAGTACTGAGTGAAAATATGCAAAATATGTTAGCAATCCTGTTTCCAGGTCAGCATGGTGAGAAAGATTTCTCAGTGCATAGTAGGCAGAATTGAAGTTTTTGGTTTACTTATCCATACTCTAGTATAAGCATAATTTATTATCCATCCAGATGCCTGGAGACTTCACACATAGAACCTCATTCAGCATTTGCCCATTGATCTCTACTTGTGGTACTTGCAAGTCATCTTGATTTGTTTTAAATTTAATAATATATATTTTTGTAAGATTAAGGGTAAAGCTGTTTCCTGTGAACCAGTAGTGAATCTGTTCCTCTATTCTCCTGTCTGAGTCTGGTATGGATGTGTTTGTGCCATTTATCAGTGTACTTGTGTCATCAGTATACATCACAGCTTTTTTAAGGGTTCTGTAATATCCTGAGTAAATCATTTGCACAGTCAAGATGAGGAGGGGGCCAAGTATAGAACTTTGTGGGATACCATAATTAATGTGTCTCTACTCTGAATTTAGTCTAATTCCTGTTGTTTCATATGTTAAGTGACCCCCTGTTTTCTAGCGTCAAGATATGACTCCATCCATGCAAAAAGAAATGCCTTTAATGTCATAACATTTTTGATTTCCCAAATATAATATTATCATCTGTACAGTAGAAGGCCTTGGCAAGATCACAAAAAAATGCCATCATGGTAATTTTTCTTGTTTACTTGTAAGAGAACTGAGTTTGTGAGAGCTTATATTGTGTCCTCAGCAGGGAAGCCTTATAGAAACCAAGGTTATTCTCCAAAAGGTGGCTCAATATTCTGTTGTAACCACCTTCTCAAAAATCTTTGAACATATGGGGAGGAGTGGTATGGACATATATTTAAAGGTTAGTTGCTTATCTCCATTTATGTAAATGGGGGTTACTACTGCATGCTTCAGCCTTTACAGAATTAAATTCATTGGGCTGCTGCCAACACAGCATAAGAGTTTAGTGCTTTGGCTGAAATAGATTGAAGAGCTACTGCTTTTTAATGACAAAGTATTTTTATGGTCTCTCTAACAGTTGAGCTGGCAAAACTGAAGTACAGTGGTAGAGCATTTGGTGCTTAGATAAGCAAGTGTAATAGATCTGTTTTCAGTAGACTGTTTCTTATCTTATTGTTTTTGGTTACTGATAGGAAGAATTCATTGAATTTAAAACGCAATTATTTGAATTTAATATTATCTGTCTTCCACACTCTGTTAATCCATGATTTCATACTAGCCTTGTCCATCCAATCCTTGTCATGTCTATGAACAGATACACCTGGTGATATTTCAGAAGGTTTTGGCATTGTTTTGCACTTGAAAATGTTCATTAGATAAGTTTAGTGCTGTCAGCACAGCATGAAAAGACAGCAGTGTAGTTCATATGTTCATGTCCACTTGTTTCTATAGTCAAATAATGGAAAATCCAGGATGGAATGTAACAGGTGTGGTTTCAGTTGCCTGAGACTGCAGACGTGTGTGTGTGTGTGTGTGTGTGTGTGTATTGTTGACAAAGGCCTTAATGGCCGAAAGCTATAATTGTGTGAATCTTTTTGTTGTGCCTATCACGACTCAGTATCTCCACTATATGTTTCTATAGTCACAGTTTTAGCACCTTTCATGGCAACGGTTCTGTCACTTGGTACATCAGATGTCAGAGGAGTTTCATCCAGATTCACTGCACATCAGATGTCAGAGGAGTTTCATCCAGATTCACTATTTGGCTTACAAGGAGAGGCCGCCTACTTGTCATTACTGAATTCGTCCAAATAAATGGTACATGTAGGGCTTGGTGAGACATGAAAGTGCCCAAAGTGGGAAATTTAGATCGCCAAGCATTTAGGAAATGAAAGGAATTTTGATACGGATTTATGAACATGAGCACCTTATTAGTTGTCCCTGTGACAATATGTTTGGGAAGTGGTGTTTGGCTCAACAGTAAGAGAATGGATTCGTATTGAAAGGGTCATGGGTTCAACTCCACCCAGCGGCAAATATTTTTGTGCTCCTTGGCAAATATATGATGAACTGCTCCAAGATGAAGATGGATTGCCAACGTGCAGTATCAAAGTAATACCCCGATATAACCAGGAATAACACAATAACCTCTTCAGTCTGGTTTATTAAATCACAAATCACTTTTTAACAATTATGTTAGCCAAGCGTCTACCCAGGCTCACACTCAGAAGTAATGCAGAATTAAAGTTTGGTTATACCAATGTCCGAGTGTGCATGGTGGGGTGCACGTCCCGTAATTATTCCCAAGTCCAGGGAAGTTCAGTCTCTCCAAGTGAAGTCGCAAGATTTTCCGCCGAGCAGCCAGGTAACCTCGAGTGGTGTGGCGAGTCATCCACAAGCAGCTGAAACACGTTGTACTGCACTTCCCGATGAGAACTGTCATTTGCGGCGGCGGCCGGGTTTATATAAGGCTTGCTAGTCAATGGAGCCATCGGCTGGGGTCGCTGTTTTCCAGGGAAAACCAATCGCAATGTTTCCTGGCATAGCCAATTGCTGTGTGCTGACAAACGCCCGCGCGCGAAGGCGGCCAGCGATGGTAGCCGCGAGCCGCCCAGAGAAGTGCGGTCAGCGATGTATTTGGTGGCCGCGTACTGGAGCGCGTTGTTCAGTGTTTGTTGGAAGTGGTGTATACCACACCCCCCAAATGTATGCCACTAGTGCAACCCTGCGATGTATATTTTTATCGTCAGTTAAAAAACCTAATAAAAAATGTCACTTACCTCATCGAGAAAGAAGAACAAATCACTTCCTGAGTAGCTTGCATCAAACTACATTTCATTATACATCACCAGCTATCCTTGCAGTTATTCAGTGACATGCTGCATTACACATGGTTCACTGCTGGACTGTATGATGAAGGAAGCTGTTTTCAGAATGTCAGTCAAGTTTGTTTTTCTATGGAGACATTAAAATAATCACATCACTGCAAAAAGGTGGCATTTATAATTTGCGCAAGATGCGGTCAGAATTATTCCTTACCCTGTTTCTTTACTGAGTATCAGCCCGGTACATGTAATTGATCAATTGCAAAAGAATGGAAGAATCGATTTATATACTTGATGTTCCCATGTACACATTAACTACCATCCCTTTTTAAATGTTTGCAGTCCCGCATTTCATCCTATGCCTATACTTTTGGTGCTTTTATAAATAAATAAAATAACATATACGATTTTGCAGTTAACTGTGATGTCAGTAGTGTACGCATTGCCAAGGAGCCCAAAAATATTTACCACCAGGCGGAGTCAAACCTGTGACCCTTTCAATGCAAATCCGATCTCTTACTGCTGAACCAAACATCGCTTCCTAAACACACTGTTACAGGCATAATTGATGAGGTGCACATGGTTATAGAGCTGTATCAAAATTCCTTTTATTTCCCAAACACTTGGCCATTTTTAGTTTTTAGCCATTCAATCCCCTATTTGCACATTTAATCTTCCACACTTGTTTTCAGTTCTTCTTTACTAACCCGCCAATCAGAAATAGTTCTTTCTGTTGGTGGAGTGCCAAAGTGCCACTCAAGTGCTCTGTTTCCATGTTCTTCTGCATATGATATTACTTTCAATTTGTAGCCTGCATCACATTAATACCTTTTATTTTTTTCCATTACGAAACTAACTACTAACAAAAATATTGTACTTACCGATAACACAAATCAGTTTCAATTCAAGTTCACTGACACCGTAGAGTGCAATTATGTATCATAGGCTAGACAGTGCTCTGGGTTTGTGATAGCAGGGCAGAAGGGAGACAGTGTTAACAACTTTTTGAATCCCCGCAGCTCATGTTTGTCGTATTGGTGCAGTGCTGCTGCCAGTTGAATCCAATGTTACCAGGTAGAGATAGGTTTCCCATGGCATCAAATATATAGCTGTTTTTAAGACTCTTGGGAATTTTAAATCAAACACTGGACATTTTATATTAATTTTGGATATAGTATGTACCTGAATTCTGAAGGCAATTTTTTGAAGAAAAAAGTGCCTCTTATAGTCTGTTAAATATGGTACTTTAGTTTGTGTGTCTGGGCAAAAACATCTAAACTTCCTTCACCCAAAGCTCTGTTGCTTTAATGGCCTTGTCAGAGCACAAAAATAGATCATCTGCTGTGCAAAGAAACTCCATCCATGGGCACATGAGAAAATCTTCAATCATCTGTGTGTCTCCACATTAACACTGGTCATCTTCAGAGTAGCCCCACTTAACCATGTTTGCTTTGCATTTTGTGACTCCTTTTCTTAATCTATTCACTGCTCTCCATGTACTGTACAGTAGTTGCTGCCATTTTGTGTTTCCTCTTTGGGGTGCAGGTTTGTATCGTACAGAGAGTCCAACCATAAAGATAGGCGGTGGGTCTCGGGTTGGCCTTATAACAGTACTGCCCATTGAATAAAGCTCTTCCTTGACTTAAGACAAGTTGGAACTGTTTGGTGGTCATACATTACGTGCCATGGGTCAATTTACTACTTTTTTGTCTCTGTTTCACTGGCTATTTTGCATCTCATATTTGGAGGTGATAAGTTTTGTGGACAGTTGTAGGCCTCGGCACCTGGTGATAATACTGACAATCTCCTTTAAAGTGACATCTAATTGTGTGGACTGGCAACACACCTCCTTTATTGGTGCCACCTATTCTCTGGCTGCAAAACAGAGTCCCATTGCTAATGATTGAAGAACTTCAGGTTGTGCTCCAGATGCTGAACCAGTCAGTTGACTTATAATAGTGTTTCTTGCACATATTTTTCCATTTAGATCAATGCAGCATTTTTAAAATAACAATGCATGGGCTAGGGTGATTACCAAGTATTTTGGTTTGGTGCAGTGTTGTAGTTTAATTCCTCTTCATTGTATTTCCAACTGTATTGAAGGTGTTGAAGGTGTTACATTGCGCAAGTGGAATGCGCATACTTGCATTTTTTCTGGGTTAGGTTGTAGGTGATTTCCTACAACGTATGAAACGCCTCTCACAATTTTCTTTCAACCGCTTCTTCTTCTTCTTTCTTCTTGAGCAGTAATGGCAGTGTTGTTTGCTTATATGAATCTCTATTTCCAGCTTGTCATTTGTGTGCATATTTTACAAAAGAGGAGAAAGAACTCTTTCTTGTGATAATCCATTCTTTTCGTTTCTTCATCAGCTTTTCTTTCCTTGGAGGATTACGTTGAATCTTTGATTCTGCAACGTGCCTCTTAATGTGTAAATCGGTTGAATATCCTTTGTTATTTCGTAGACTTTTGTGAGGAGTTGTTGGTGGTTTACTGTATCGTGTGCAGCAGAAAGGCCAACAGAGACAGCAGCAGTTATCAGTTTCACTTCAAAACTGTCTTCAGTGTGCTGAGTCAAATTTAGTAGTTGACTACAACGTGCTTTCCCTGGCCTGAATCCAATGTATTCAGGTGTAAGTTTTGTATCGAGTTTGGTTGCTATTCTTGACAGAATTATTCTTTTAAGTAACTTATGTATGAGGCAGGTTAAGGAAATAGGACAGAAATTTTTTGGCCCAGTCTGCTGTTTACCAGGCTTTAGTAATGCTATTACTTGTGCTTTCCTCCATCATTTGGGATTCTGAAATGTTTCCAAACATCTGTTCATCATCCTCACTAGCCATTCATTAGCTTTTGGACCAGACTGCTTTATTTGTTCAGTTTGCATGCCACCAGGGCCTGCAGCTTTATTTTCTTTCAGTTCTTGCATTGCTCTTCCAATTTGTTCAAGTGAGAATGGAGTTTCTAGAGATTCATTCTCTCCTCCTACATTTTGTTTGAGATTCAACCTAGTCATCTTCTGTCTTGCCTTGCCATTCAGGGAAGTTGGTGAGCAATCTGGTTCAGAGTGATATTTGTACTCAATGCCCATAGGATCATTGCAAAGGTTTTTTATCAGCATTCACACTGTTCAACTGTTCTGTTTCATGTCCAGGTTGCATAGTGATTTAGCCCATATCTTCCTTCTTTGTTCAGCTATGTTTCTTCTCACACTTTTAAGTGTATCTGCTTTGAAAGGATCTGCATTGTACTTGCTACGATAGTCTCTCAAGAGATCTTGTGAGCGTGTTTCAGTGCCAGATATATATTTTCTTACATCCATGAGGAATAATGCTATAAATTGCCATTACTGTGTTATTGGGATTTTGTATTTTTTGTTCATAATATATAGTTAGTTATTGCATTTTTCATGACCCTGTGAATAATTTTAAAGTACTACTTGTAGAACAGAGTCCTTTTCACACTTGATGAGAGCTAGTCATAAACATTAAATAACACTCTCTCTTCCTGCTACAAGGTACTTTGATCCGAGATGTTAGTCACTTTTTTCTAGGTTTTCATTGTAATTTTCCCTGACTCATAGTAAAGTAAAACTGTGTGTATGCTTTTGTAAGAATATTTTTAAGGAAGACATTTTTCATCTCCTGTTTGTCCTTGATAAATTTCTTCTCATTGAAAATTCTGCATATTTTTCCTGAATAGTGTGACTGAGCCAGAATTTATTATTTTAGTCAAACCAGAGTGCTTTACCAACTATCATTTGATCATCATAGTCAGCTGTACTATTTACTGTGTGGTTCACATCTACATCCTGAGTGACCGTTGAATACTGAAATAAATTAGCAATCACTGTGCACTATACGCTACTATTCTTGGTGGGAATGTTGCAGCAGGGATTAAACCAAAGCCTGACATCAGCAACTCAAAGTACCCTATAACAGACTTCCCGCAGAGGAAATTAATATGTAAATCTTCACATACATTAACTTTCAAGTTATTTCTGAGGCTAAGTCTTACTAGTATCCTTTGCAGTTGTTTAATGAAGTTAAAATGTTTGCTGTCATGGATGTGTAACTTATCAGGCCCATTATCTTGTATGTTTCAAAGTCTTACTTGAGGACCATACTAAAAAAAAAGCAGTTCAGGGCAGTATGTCTTTACGTCTATATTATGATACTTTATTTCACTTTATTTGTGCATAGCCACTCCCCCTTTTGTCATTTTTCACTTAAAATAATGTGTCATTAACTTGTAACTGTCTAGGTGCATCCATTCAATTTCTTCAACTTTCTAATGAGTTCTATTATGCACAGAACATCCATAGACATACCATCAGATTTTTTGATTTCCTGTAATGACACAAGAAACTCACATTTCTTTTCAAACAAGCTTCCTTTGCTTTGATGGAAAAATTCAAAGGCGTTTCATGTGATTCCTACCCTTTGTGCTGTCAGAGCTGCTATTCACCACTGATTGTTGTAACTGTGTCTACAGTTAATCAGCAGCTCTGCCTTTGGAAGCATTTACCCTAAAAATGGCATAGTGAAATTATTGAAAATCATAGACAGTGAGCAGACAGAACTCTGTTTACATTTTGAATGCTTCTGGAAAGTAGCTGTGTGAGTAATCTCTTACTGGAAACATTCAGATGTAGACCATGCAGTTTGTTATATGACTTGTGAGGAATGACTCATTGATCACACCGATCTTTGATGTTCCTCAAAAAAATCGTCAGAACATTAAAAACAAAATGAAAATGTGACAATAATGTCCTTAAACTAAGACTGAATGAACCGTGGTTGAACTGAGGAACGTTGGACTTGCATTTGTGGTGACAAAGGTTCAAATCTGCATCTGGCCATCCTGATTTAGGTTTTGCATGATTTTATTAAATAGCTCCAGGCAACTACCAGGAGGGTTGCTTAGATAGGACATGACCAGTTTCCTTCCCCGTCCTTCAAACAATCTGAACTTGTGCTTCATTTCTAATGATCTCAGTGCTGAAGGTGTGTTAAACCCCAATCTTCCTTCCTTACTTATTTCCTTCTTTGAACTGAGACTTTTTCAAAATTAAGTCTAAGGAGATAATAGGCCTTGTAGTCACTACTGTCATCATTTTTATAGTCTTTTAACAGCTAGTATGTATCAAGCTTTGTTAACTTTTTATCTTGCAGTTAATTTACCATACATGAATAATTTTTCAAAAGATAATGTGTCAAATGAGTCAACAGTCTTCATTAAATTCCTTGACATAAATTATATTATAAAGTACAAACTGCAGATGCACATGTGCCAGTAGCAGTTGCAAGTTCTGCAGTGATCTGCTTAGGAGTGATATTTATGTTTCTTTTCACCACTAGGGTGACATATCAATTCTCTTGTAGTGTCGCAGTCCGTCTATGACCACTGGCAAGCTTTTGCATAGCATTTCAACCCCCAGTTGCCTTCTTTAATTGCAAGATGACACTTTTGAACCCACCCATTATTGCAGCCACAGTAGTGATACTCTGAGTGGTTTTGGGCCCTCCAACTGCTCATTCATGATTATAAGAACACAAATGATGTCTTGCAGACATGTTGCCTTACCATACGGCCTGTTGAATCCATAAAGAGTGTCCATGCACAAGCTTTGCTGCAGTTAACACATCCTGCCGTCTACATTTCCTTTTATTATCTTTGGTTGGGTGTTCTGTAGCAATTGTTGGCTGTTTTGTAGCAATTGGCTGTTTTTTCTTAGCAAGTGTCAGATGTTCCTTAGCAGTTATCAAGCTACGTAATATTCTGAATGACAGTTCTTTACTAAACCATCATACTGTTGGTAAATACAGGGCTGTTATAAATGATTAATTCTTTTTCAGAGATCGAATGTTTTCTAAAGTATTACATGTGTAAATGCGATTGTTGTATGAATAAAACAATTAACTCACCAAGTTTTCATTTTGCTGTGTACAAATGTTCTACTGGTTCCCTCTGGTTACTATCCTATCACGGCATTATTGCACTCGGTCTCTTGTGGCTGTTATCAGAGACGCATGGTGACAAGACAGTATACAAAAACCACATCAGTTTTTGCTACTGTCATAAACAATGTGGAATTCTGAATAGTTTCATAGGCAAGTTGTCTGATTGTGAAAACAGCAATCCTCAATCTAATCAGCTTCAAGCACACAGGTAAACACACGAACCGTCTGAAGTTGCCCCACTCCCAGCTGCAATAATATCATGGTGGACTAATACATGCAAGGGGTAGTCAATGTCCTTTCATACGCTATGGAGCAACATCCTATCAGTTTGTTATCTCAACATCACTGATGTGTTCTCTTAGCTGGTTCAGTGTTCTTGGCAGCGTGGGGTGGGGGGTGTTACGTAAAATGCTCTGTGCAAATCACACTCAAGGGAAAAAGTCATGAGGCATTACATCAGGATCAGGCAACCTGGGGGAAGGGGGGAGCAAGGAACAGAGCCGCATCGTCTTCGACACTACACCCATTCCAATTATGTGGATGTTCGAGGAAAATCAATGCTCCAAGGGGGTGGTCAAGTAGGGGGGTGGGTCTGTCAATGCACAATGCTCTGTTTGTATGGCAGTTATTTTCCATAATTACTTCTGAATGAACTGCTATAACAGATAAACATCTTGCATATTCCAACCCACAAATTCTTTTCTTCCTTGTCACCATTTTCTCAAGGCACTGCACTCTTAAAGCCAACTGGTGGGCACAATGCAAGCTTGGTGGGTTTACAGTTCTATTCATGCATCAGTCATATTCGTACACATAATACTTAGCAAACCATTTATAGTAGCCTACACTTTGTATGAAATTCAAATATGTGTCATAGCAAGCCGAAGAGGTCTGTAATATATTTCATTTCTGCGTTTTTTGTTTTTCATGATTAGGCAGGGTTTTATTTGCTGTTTATTAGCAAAGTCTAGTGATGCTAAGCAAGTTCCATTCATATGTTACTGTATGATATTACATGGATGATTGCAGTACTAGAAAGTATAGAGAGAACAGAGATTTTTTTTTACATAGACATTAATCCTATTACAGGTATGTACCTAATAGCACGATACATAAAGGCTCATACTGATTCTACTGTAATATTCAGTGGGGAGGGTGCAGATGAGTTGTGTGAAGGATATATATACTTCAGGGATGCTCCAGATGCTCAGGCAGGTGCTGAAGAGAGCTTGCGCCTGTTGAAAGATATTTATCTTTATGATGGACTTCGTGTGGATCGTACTTTAGCAGCATTTTGGTAAGTTTTGCAGTGTATATTTGATATAATTTTTGTATTTTAGTTCAACAGATCCAAATTATGGTATGGCTGTTAAACAGTGTGTTGCAATAAACATATGATGTTTGTGCAACATCAACATTTTGAAAATCAACAGACAAGGAAACAGGAAACAGTGATGTCACTAAAGGAAACATAAGAATCCATTAATATTTCAGCTGTGTTTAGTCATTGTCTGTAATGGTAGCTGAATGGTTAGCGACTCTACCTTTCAAACAGAAGGACCCCACATTTGGTTCCTGGTACCTCCTCAGATTTTTTCTGAGGTAGGGAGGTCTGATACAGGGTCCACTCACCCCTTGAGAGGCCAGATGAGGAGTTACATGAATAAAGAAGCAGCGACATTATCAGGGTTCATCTCCTGACAATAAAGGCTGGAGGGTTTGGTGACATGCTGATCACGTGTCTCACAATCATAGATCACTCCTTGTACTGCCATATAGGCAGCAGTTGGCCAGTCAGAACAGATATAAGACATGCATACATGTCCAAAGGAACTGTGTTGACTACATTTAATGTAATCAAGGGGTGGTGTTTGCGGTTATTTATAGAGGTAGTGGCTCAAACATTTAAAAGGAAGGTACAGACAGATGCAGAAAAGTAGTTAAAAACAAGATGTGGCAGAGACACTTGTGGTGTCAGTGAGCGCTGTATTACAACTGGAATCTCTTAATTAAAATGTGCAACCCTTTTGTGTCTTTGATATTCCTCAGCGATATTCAGTACACAGTCAAACATGACCCTGACCCTGCTTACAATGATTTTTCCTTTCTCCATAGCACTTGTATTTACTTTTGTGACTGCAGACCATGTCCTTACTCTGAGATTAGTTGAAGACTGTTCTTGACTTAATATTTATAGGAAGCTTATTCCTTTTAATCATTATAGAAAGTTCACTCTCTGGCTGTCCAAAATGTTTACGTGTAACCACTAGAAAAGTACCACCACTTTCTGAAATACATTATTATAAAAGATAGCTAGTGTATCATCCTGCACTTGAGGATGAATCGTGATCTACCAAACAGTGATATGCATTTACTTTGGCAACAAGCATTAACTGCTTACTGAAAGATTTAACTGAATTTATACATGGAGGTACCCAGACAACTTTGGGAAAGGGTAGATTATTATTATGCAGAGCCTGAGAATGAGTGTCTTGAAAACAGCAAAAGTGATTGAATGTTCACATGCTACTGTCGTGAGCACCTACAGAAAGAGGTGGAAGGACAGTGAAACTACCACTAAGCGTTAAATATTGGATGTCCATGACTCTTCACAGAATGTGGGCTTCGGAGGCTTGTCTGTTCTGTTAAGTAGGATAGGTGGTGATCTGTGGCATCTCCACTGAAAGTTCGCAATGCTGGTGCATGCGCAAGTGTTTCAGAACACACCATTCATTGTATGTTGTTGAACATGGAGCTCTGCAGTAGACCACCCCTATGTGTTCACACGCTGATCAAATGACTTTGTCAGTTATGATTGCAGTGAGCACAGGACCATTGGGATTCGACCATCGATCAGTGGAAACGTGTTGGCTCTTTGAGTGAATTACATTTTTGGTACACTAGGTTGATGATCATCTCCACAAACACCAAGGTAAATGGCAGCTCAAAATGTGCAGTGCACTACAGATGCAGGCTGGTGGAAGCATATTATGCTGCGGGAGACATTCTCCTGTGCTTCTGTGGAACCTGCGACAATAGTTGAAGACATGCTAACAGCTACGAACCACCTGTAATGCTAGCAGCTACGAACCACCTCTATCCCTTCATGCTTGGTGTCTTCCCTAATGGTGATGTTATCTTTCACCAACATAAATGTCCATGTCTCTGAACCAGAACCATGCTGCGTTGGTTTGAGGAACATTGTAGTGAACTCACATTGATGTCTCAGTGACCAGATTCACCATTGATTGTATGGAACCCATCTGGGTTGTTATCAGACACCATCACGACATATGCATATCAGCTGCATGCTATGTACATGAAGTACATGACCTGTGCTTAAACGTCAAATGCCACATATCTCCACAAACCTACCAACAAACTGTCGGATCCCTGATATGCAGACCCAGTAATTATTCCATTCCAAAGAGGGACAAACAAGCTATTAAGCAAGTGATCATAATGTTTTGGCCCATCCGTGTACATCTTGTTGTCATAGGTATTTATAGATAACAACATTGTCACAGTACATTTATGTCTGGTGAAATTTTTGACAACAGACCATTCCAGTTTGGGAATAAGAGTGATATTGCAAGAAAACTACTAAATGTCCTATTTTTGCAAATGAAGATTCTGAGATTAACACCAGATATCTAAAATACCATGCAGTTTTCAAATGTGAAGTTTTCCATTCTTTCATTCTATTCCATCTTAAATAAAACCTTTTCTCTCTAGCTTCATAATCTTTATTGTTGTGGTAAACATAGCTGTTGTGCTTTTATGTCTAAATTTTCTGTGCCTTTAAGTTACCAGTAACTGGCAGTTCTTAGTACACATACTTGAAAATAAATTATGTTTAGTCCATTGCTGAATATTTGGGAATGCAATATCAATGATGTCATATTATATTTCTCTTTTATTCATGTTCATGCTTGTAACCTAGTCTAATCCCCAGCTTATTGCAATAAACTGTGTCAGCTGAAGTCTATGTAAAACTATCTTCATTTCAATTTCCTTGCCTAAATAATTCCTAGTGTTTATTTAAGGTAAAAATCTTCATAAAACCTCTCAAAAATCTGGCAAGTTAGGATAAAGTATATTTTTAAATATTCCAATTTGAGCCTAATCCTAATACCTTCATATGAAAAACCACTGTCACCACCACCACCACCACCGACAACGAGCACAACAAAAACCAGGACACCAGCAGCTGTCTTTCATTTTGCCCTGTTTTAGTTTTTCATCAAGTAGTATATGCTTCTGTTCCCAGTGACTTTAGTGCTTTTTCATGCTAACCTTTCTACTTCTCCTCATTTCAGATTCTAAAATTTTGGCTTTTGCCGGTATTTGATTAATAATTTCCAATTCATCCTGTTGCACTTTTTCTACTTTAAAATGCATTTCTTCTTTTATCATTCACAGGAATTTTAGTTTTAAACTCTAATTTAGTGTTCCAGTTTTTGTTTGTAGTTGGTAATGATGGAATTAGAGTACAGATTACCATACTGTTACGTACTTGATGATGATAAGCACAATAGCAATACAATCATCTCATTAATTAGACAATATCTGAAACTGACTTATTATGAAACAAAACTGTCGACACTGATTTTCCAGTGCTGTAATTCTGTTAACAACTGTTATGTTTGTGGTCAGCTATGACCCAATGGTGTGTCTTTGTTAGCTTTTTATGTATTATCATGTTTAGGTGGTACTGGTGTTTGTTTAAAAAATATACAAAGCTTTGTTCTTACAGTTTGGAAGCACGTGTACCATTCCTAGACCAGCAGTTCACACATTACTTCATGGGTCTTCCACCTGCCATGAGGTGTCCACAGAAAGGGATAGAGAAACACTTGCTTCGATCAGCATTTGATGAGACAGACTTACTTCCAAAAGAAATACTGTGGAGGCACAAAGAAGCCTTTAGGTAAGAAGATAGTTGTACATATTATGTGTATAGTTCACATCCTGAAAAAAGAAAAAATTATATAGCTATGTATGAGAGAGAAAGAGACAGAGAGAGAGAGAGAGAGAGAGAGAGAGAGAGAGAGTGAGGGGGGGGGGGGGGGGGAAGGGAGACAGACATGCATTAACATTAATATTACTTTTGTAAAATGCAAGTTACACACAAGGTAGTGGAGACTTGCCCTGGTTTATTTACAAGATATATATACCTACAGGATGCTCTTGGCAAGCAGTGACAGCTAACTGAAGTTTGTATTCAGAAACAAAGCCCAATCAACACCATATCAAAATTCCGTCTTTGACAGAGTCCATCATAGTAGCATGTAAGTCAAGCTGCTACACACCAGCAGTGCTCTCCACAGATTACATCAAAACTGACTCACACTGATCCTGGTCTGGCTTTTATGCTGGATTATGGTGTGGGCTTGTCGAAGGCACTCCTGATGACAAGTGCCCTCTAGGTAATAGTGCTACAGCTGTAATAAAGTGGGACATGTGCAGCCATCCTTACGATGTTGTTTATTATATAGCTACCAGTTTTGGTGATTCAGTACACCATCTTTAGGCCTTAACTGATGCTGAGGGAGCTAACTCTAATTGTACACATGATCCCATCAATGGCCAACATCTCTGAACTGGTTGCTGTAGACTGTAACAGTGATGTGTCTCCACCATCTAATTGATGGTTGGAGACACATCATCATTGTTACAGTCCACAGAAACCAGTTCATAGATGTTGGCCACTGATGGGATCGTGTATATGATTGGAGTTAATGCACTCAACATCAGTTAAGGCCTGAAGATGGCGTTGCATTGCATTTTTTTTTCAAGCTGCATTATGACTACTAGGGCCTGCCATCTTATTAATTTATGCAGGCCTTTTGCTTCACACCGACCTGTTAGCCAGTACCCATGGCCACCACCGTGCAGCAAAATTGTGCTGTGCAGTCAAGGCCATGGGCACTGTTGCCCATGCAGAATCGTGTGGAGGTGGGGCTGCGTGGAGTTCTTTTGTCTGCACTTTGGTGTTATTTACTTACAGCAATTACACTTATTTTTTAAAGAAAAACACAGTAATTTGGAAGTAGGATATTATAAATTTATGGTATAATTTAAGAAGAGAATAAAAGAAGAGAGGAAAGAGTAGATACAGATATTCCTTCACCAAGACCAGCTGGGGAAGTGGACTTGGTATTGAACTTCAAGTCCAGCATCCACATGTGGTGCTACCCATTTTAATACTATCCACATGAACATCCCTCTTCGAGAAAACTTGATTTGTTCAGTCCGTGTGGATCTAACCCGTGTTGGTATTGTTTGTTAGAGTGCTGAGTGAGTTGATGTTTGTTAGGTTACACAACAAATAATCTAATTAAGCTATATACTGTTACTACATAGTTGTAGGAGAAATAACAAGTTACCACTAACCTATTATTAGTGATGTAAAAACATTTTTGTAGAATAAAACTAGGCTTTTTTGAGTAGCGGGCCCATAAGGTTTGTATAATTGCATAATAATTATGATCTGTTCCTATTGTGTGTCTATACTGTTTGATTTTGCTTCCTTGTTTTATTTCATATTGTTACATTTACAATGTGTTTATTTAAGTAACTACTTAACAACATTGGGTACACATTTAACATGGGTTTTAGAATGATAGCTATCAACAGACTACTCTAATTACTTCTACTTTTGATTAGATGCATTCATAATAAGATATAAATTGCGATCTTTGATTAATGTTCATGTGAGTAGTTGTGTATGTTTTATGTTATGTGTGTTTTGTGTGTGTATGTTATGTAAGTGTTGTTCATCATCAGTACTGGATCTACTCAAGCTATCTATTTCAACCTGTCTTCATCTCCTGTGCCTTCTGTATTGATGAGTCTGTTTGTGTATGTCATGTACTGCTTTTGAGATGTTGGTGATTGCGCTCAACTGTGTCTACGTATCTGGGTTCCTCAGTGCATAGTATAGTGTCATTTTCTTTATGTGTTCTATTTTTATTAAGTAAGTGCCTGTATTTAATGCATTTCAAAAGAAAGTGTTCTGGGGAACCAATTTCCCCGCATGTGTAATGACTGCTTTCTGAAAGTGACATGTGCTGCAAATGCTTGGGATAAGGGCCAGTTCTAGTCACAAAATGAACCGTGCCTCGGCCAGGGTTGACATGGCGCAGCCGTACCATTCCCTGACATTGGGGGAAAATGAATAGACTCGAAGACCCTTTTCACTGTAATCGCAGACTTTTTGGCAAGTGCCCACACAAAAATTTTTTAGTTGGCACCTATCTTCTGCGTGCTGCCCAGTGATCTGCCACACTCTCTCGGGTGTACTTAACTTCATCCAGTATGTTGCAGCCCAAAATCGAATGGTTAAATCAATCGAGTACATTCCAAGCACCACATAGAGTGAATCGACTGATGTGGTGCCGAATGCCCCAGATAGTCTAAGTAGCACATTCCTCTGCCCCCACCTAACAGTGATTCTGTTCATGTTGAGAGCAAGTCTTTGTGCCCATATACTACCTGCAAAGCTCAATAGCAACTCAAAAAGTGCACAGTGGTAAATTCATATGTGTGTGAGTGGTAGTCTGTATTGTGTAAAATTTATTGTTGCTAGTTTGTGAAGTACACTTTCAGCTTTGTTTGTGATTAGTCATATGTTTTCGGTGAAGTTATGTCATTTGTCAGTGTGTACCCCAAGATATCTATTTACTATTTCATGTTTGTGTTTGTGCTGTTTACTTTAATTTGCTGGGTTTCTTTGTAGTGATCCTTTAAGCATTGTGTATGCTACTTTTTGAGCTGCTATGAATAATTTGTTTTGGTTGCACCATTGTTATATTGTGTGTAGCATACCATTGGCCTTGTTTTCCAACATTGCTCATGTGTTGGCTGATATCACAACTAACAGGTTGTCAGCATATGCAGTGATCCTGTCTGAACATTCATCTCCCTTGATTAAATTCAAGAGCAGTTCAGTTGTGATATCCCAGAAGTTGAGTCTGCAGACCGAGCCTTGTATCTTTTGGTAGCTGTTTTTACAACCTTGCAGTGCCCTCTTGCCACTCAGCCAGTCTTTCCCTACAATAGTCTCAAAGACTGTTGTGCAGGGATCAGGGTACCTGTAGTTCTCGATATCGTGCAAACAGTGCTGGCCACCAAAGATTATCAATGGTGTCAGCAATGTCAATAAGAACTGCAACTACATACTTATGTAATGTGTGATCTACAATTTGAAAGCCTGATTAATTGCATTGTCAATAGATTTTCCCCTCGTAAAGTCAGACTGCTGCTAACTAAAGCCATGGATTTCCCTGTGACCTTGGAGATGGTTACACAGAAGCCTTTAATGGACCTTAGCCACTGAGTTTAACAAAGCACATTGGTCAGTATGATTTTTGCTCTGATGGATCCCTATCTGTGGCTTTTTTAATAATTACTGTGTTGGCTGTTTTCCAGACTAGAGGTGCCCGTCCCAGCCTCAGGGCATCATTTATTAGATTTGTTAAATACGGGGTTATCTGTGGTGAGACCTGGTGCAATGTTTCCAAGTCGATATGATCTGATACTGGCACTTTTTCGTTTTTCAAGCCAGCAATTGCTATTGTGACCCCTTCTCATGCAAACGGGCAGGAGGCATATCTATACAATGTCTCCCTAAAATGTGCTTGTGCTTGTGCTTGTGTATCTGTTCATCAATCTTCATTGGGCAGAAGTTTGTCCAGCAGATATTGTGCTGTTTGTCTCCAATCCTGTGCTATGCTCTGTCATACTTCCCTAGCATAGCCAGCACAAGAGGGGGACTTAATTTTCTCTGTCATGAGATTGTAAGGTATTCCCTTTGTATTGTAGATGTGTGCCATAGTGTTCCCAGTGTTCTTATCTAGCTGTGATTAGTATGGTTTTGAATGTAGCTTTTGCGTACCTGTATTCTTGTACTCAAATCTGTCTGTCCCAAGTGGTAAATGCCTTCTCGTAGATCCTTCTCTTGTGTCTCATATCCTGTCTTAGTGTAAATAGCTTGAGCTCCAGGGAGGCTCTGTCTTACACTGGTAAGTGAAAGTCATTATGTATTTTCATTGGGCTGTTTGTAATATATGTGGAGGTCTGTATGCCCTTAGGTCTACACTTTCCATCTAATTTTCCATCAGCTTATCTCTTACACAATTCTGAATCCCCTCTCAATTTGCTCTGCATAGTAAATATTTGTTTGATGATGGTGTATAGAGTGCAAGCCTTTGTGTCAATGATGACTGTACTATGATCATGTGTCATTACATTCAGATACATACACCAATCTATTTCCATATTGAAGCTATGTGGTTAAAAAAATGTTATGCCTATATTGCTTCTTCCATCAGCATGTCCTATATATGTAGGTGGTAGGTGGTTGTCCTTCTTTGCTGATAATGTACAGGCTGATCACACTTAGGATGTCATTGATGATCTGACCTCGGTCATAAGTCCGATTACAATGCCACAAGGTGGATCTGGCATTGATGTCAGCTGCAATGATCATTTCTCCCATCTTGAATAAAGAGTACTGTCTGTTGAATCATATCTGTGTATGGTTGACTTGTATGGGAGTACTGGGCATACAAAGATGCCAATATCCGTATGTCTGTACTCTTGTTGATCTGTACTGTTACAATATGTCTAGTGCACAACTGTGTGATTTTTGTAGTATGGCATTTGGTGTCCATTATCACTATAGCAACTATAGTCTGTCTATCTTCTGTTGTCTGAGTTATTCTGGGGGGGGGGGGGGGGGAGGGGGGGGGGCGGCACAAACATATTAATATCCCATTTCTGCAGTATGGTTGTTGAATGCACATGAAATCAATGTCAAACTCTTTGGTCAGGCTGGGGAGTTCTGCACTTACATTTCTACTCCTCATAGCACTGAACTGCAAGATCTTCATGGCTGCCTTGTATACTCGTAGCATTTCACAACCATCTGCTCTGGCTCAAAGTACACTCTCCAATGAGCCCTGACAAGGTCTTTGTACATTTCCTTGATGTTGTGATCTTCTGAATGCCATCCACAGACCTGTCTCAGGAGATTAGCAAGCTCATCCCAATTAGTGGGCAAGTTTTCCATCTTAATGATTATCCTATCCATCTGGTCAGACATAGGGAAGCAAATGGAATAACCCTTCTCATGTGTTAATTGTGTAACTAATCTTTGTGCAGTTTCCAGATATCCTGTTGCTCGAGCCTACTGAGCTTTAAGTTCAATTCAGTTGTGCTGTAGTTTGCTGGTTCTTGATTATGATTACGTACTTGTTCATTCTGTGCGTTTTTCACTTCAGACTTAATTTAATAACTTACTTCCCACTTATGTTGTTCACTGCTTGCTTATGCACCTCTGCCTGTGTTTCTTTTTTACAGTCATTATTATGAGAGTTAACTTTGCTCCCCCACTTTGTTTTATGGCCTTATGTTTCATTATAAACAGGCTTTACCCTTTTCCTCCTGATTTATGTTTTCATTATTAGCAGTTGATGCTGTCATCGATACTTCAGCACATGCCATATCAACTGGGGTTATTGTGGTTGTTCTCACTTCATTACATGACACATCTTTGGTAATAGATGGTGGTACACCTACTTCATCACAAACCACGTCTGTGGGCATTGATGGTTGTATCCTTATTTCATCACATGCCACATCTTTGGGGATTGGTGGTGGTTTCCCTCCTTCTTCACATGCCACATAATTTGGGATTAATGGTGGTATCCCCACACAATCACTCACTACATCATTTTTACTTTCTTTACATGCTACATTGTTGGTATTGCTCTGTTTCATGGGCATTACTATGGGCGGAGGTGATGGCCTCTCATTAACGGCAGAAGGGATTTCCCCTGAGTTGTAGTATCCTCCTGGTATAAAATTAACACATTTTATGTATTGTTTACATTTTGTTGTGTCATATCTATCTGCATGTTCAGGATTTGTCTGTGGTATAATTGATGGTTTTAGGTTCTGTTGCATTTCATAGAAGTTGTTGTGAGATGCATTTTGACACTCTGTATTTTGAGTGTGAACTGCATGTGTATGTGTGATGTTATGAGTCTCTCAGATAGTTCATGTTCCATTTGTTCCACCCTTAAAATTAACACAGTCAAAAATGTAGTCCATTGAAGAGTTCAAGTTAAAGCATACATGCAGCTATTGGCTCAACTTTATCTACATTACACATTTGGTCCAGATAATCTGTATTATCAAAATGTGTCTTGGGTAGCCTACATTTATGTTAATGATGTTATTTCATTTTTACTGTTCAATGTGTCCTGCTGCAATTTTTACACCCAAGGTGTAAAAATGTCCGATTCTGGATTTAGAACATAGTGCGTGTGGTGTCTGAAATTCATAATACAATCAGAAGCCATAGTCAGTCAGTCTCAGTTTGCCTGTTCTCCAAGAGTTTGTAAGTTAGACACTAAGTCGTTCTGCCTTTGGTGCAGGTCTTGCCTCATTTCTTACAGGGGATGCATCCTATTTTATGCTCTGATCCTGGGCATTCTGTTTCTTTTATGTCCTTCTTCACCACATGTTCCATAAATAATGTAAGGAGCTCCTCAGCCCTTCACAGTATGTACCAAATCGCAACGCTTAAAACATTTTGCGACAACATTTTAATCTTTCACTCCTAGACATTGGAAACCTACAAATACTCTGTTTTGGCTCAATAATTGGTTTCTTACTCTGGGACTGTCCTCTACAATGTTATTTGCAAAACCTTCGTCTCAATGTCTGGTTTTAAATCTCAGTTTCACTCCATTTGTAAATTCCTCTGTGTATATGTGTTTTGATAAATTTAACCCATATAGCTTGTCCAGGAATTCATCATGCTTGTCAGCTGCAAGCACCCAATAAATTGTCACTAGTGGTCTTCTCTTTTTGAAGATGATGTATTGAATCACGGAAACTGGTAGATACAAAGTAAATAACCTTGGAAGGACAGTTGCAGGTATTCCATTTCATTCTGCAAACCTTCAATCAGAAGGACGGAGATATGGAAACTTAGTACCACAGTGGTTGGCAATAATGTTATGTCAACAGTCCAGTTTTTGTAGTGATGTCAGGTGGTACCACTACAATTACAGTATGCTTCTTAAACTTAAAACAATACTTATCAGTGAGGCTCTAGTGTTTTTACACTGCTGTATCTGTTCTAACATCTGTCCATATGTATATTTTTCTGTTTTTAGCCTAGGAACTTTACTTTCTGCATGGCACTAGTAAATGTACCGATTTAATATGTATGACTTGTTTATGTGTCAATTAGGAGTTTATATCATAGCTTGACCAAGTAAACAGTTCATATGCTGTTGAGGTAGTACATTTGAGAGTTACTGTGTTTTATATTTGTGAACTAAAACAATGTATGATAGGAACAGAGTAAGCACATGTGGTGAAAACATAATGACTGAAGGCTATTAATCAGTTCAGAGTAAAGTTATGCTATGCAGTGAATATAACAGTCATTAAATGTGTGTCAGTCATAAACATCTCCAAAAGCAATAGCCCATGAGCCACAGGATGATCCAGAGTACAATAAGACGTGCACACATGACAAAACAACATAGGTCGCTTGGCATTGCATACTTAAATTTGAAGTGGAGAGTGCAGTGGTCACCCTGTAAGGCAACATGTGCACAACATGATTAACCAATGATATTTTCTGCAGCAGTGAATTTTGAAAGGAGTACAATTGGTGTGCTACATGGGCAACTCCAGTCAGCCAACAAAATCTTTATCTTCGCTTGTAACAAGATAATGAATTTTTGTAGCAGACAGTATTGTTTTTAATTTGCATTCCTCTTCTTCTTTTTTATCCATTACATTTTTACATGAGGTGATACATTACAATTTTGTAATATTGTCATAATCTCTATTTATTCAATGGTTGTTGTTGTTGTTGTTGTTGTTGTTGTGGTCTTCAGTCCGGAGACTGGTTTGATGCAGCCCTCCATGCTACTCTATCCTGTGCAAGCTCCTTCATCTCCCAGTACCTACTGCAGCCTACATCCTTCTGAATCTGCTTAGTGTATTCATCTCTTGGTCTCCCTCTACGATTTTTACCCTCCACCCTGCCCTCCAGTACTAAATTGGTGATCCCTTGATGCCTCAGACATAGTACTCAGAGCCATTTGAACCATTTGAACCGATGCCTCCCCATAGTGCTCAGAGCCATTTGAACCATTTGAACCAACCGATGCCTCAGAACATGTCCTACGAACCGATCCCTTCTTCTAGTCAAGTTGTGCCACAAACTCCTCTTCTCCCCAATTCTATTCAATATTTCCTCATTAGTTATGTGATTTACCCATCTAATCTTCAGCATTCTTCTGTATCACCACATTTCGAAAGCTTCTATTCTCTTCTTGTCTAAACTATTTATCGTCCACGTTTCACTTCCATACATGGCTACACTCCATACAAATACTTTCAGAAACAACTTCCTGACATTTAAATCTATACTCGATGTTAACAAATTTATCTTCTTCAGAAATGCTTTCCTTGCAATTGCCAGTCTACATTTTATATCCTCTCTACTTCGACCATCATCAGTTATTTTGCTCCCCAAATAGCAAAACTCCTTTACTACTTTAAGTGTCTCATTTCCTAATCTAATTCCCTCAGCATCACCCGACTTAATTCGACTACATTCCATTATCCTCGTTTTGCTTTTGTTGATGTTCATCTTATACCCTCCTTTCAAGACACTGTCCATTCCATTCAACTGCTCTTCCAAGTCCTTTGCTGTCTCTGACAGAATTACAATGTCATCGGCGAAACTCATAGTTTTTATTTCTTCTCCATGGATTTTAATACCTACTCCAAACTTTTCTTTTGTTTCCTTTACTGCTTGCTCAATATACAGATTGAATAGCATCGGGGAGAGGCTACAACCCTGTCTGACTCCCTTCCCAACCACTGCTTCCCTTTCATGCCCCTCGACTCTTGTAACTGCCATCTGCTTTCTGTACAAATTGTAAATAGCCTTTCGCTCCCTGTATTTTACCCCTACCACCTTCAGATTTTGAAGGAGAGTATTCCAGTCAACATTGTCAAAAGCTTTCTCTAAGTCTACAAATGCTAGAAACGTAGGTTTGCCTTTCCTTAATCTTTCTTCTAAGGTAAGTCGTTGGGTCAGTATTGCCTCGCATGTTCCAACATTTCTACGGAATCCAAACTGATCTACCCCGAGGTTGGCTTCTACCAGTTTTTCCATTTGTCTGTAGAGTTCATGTTTGTATTTTGCAGCTGTGACTTATTAAACTGATAGTTTGGTAATTTTCACATCTGTCAACACCTGCTTTCTTTGGGATTAGAATTATTATATTCTTCTTGAAGTCTGAGGGAATTTCGTCTTTCTCATACATCTTGCTCACCAGATGGTAGAGTTTTGTCAGGACTGGCTCTCCCAAGGCCGTCAGTAGTTCTAATGGAATGTTGTCTACTCCCGGGGCCTTGTTTCGACTCAGGTCTTTCAGTGCTCCGTCAAACTCTTCACGCAGTATCATATCTCCCATTTCATCTTCATCTATCTCCTCTTCCATTTCCATAATATTGCCCCTGTATAGACCCTCTATATACTCCTTCCACCTTTCTGCTTTCCCTTCTTTGCTTAGAACTGGGTTTCCATCTGAGCTCTTGATATTCATGCAAGTGGTTCTCGTTTCTCCAAAGGTCTCTTTAATTTTCCTGTAGGCAGTATCTATCTTACCCCTGGTGAAATAAGCCTCTACATCCTTACATTTGTCCTCTAGCCATCCCTGCTTAGCCATTTTGCACTTCCTGTCGATCTCATTTTTGAGACGTTTGTATTCCTTTGTGCCTGCTTCATTTACTGCATTTTTATATTTTCTCTTTTCATTTATGAAATTTAATATTTAATCTGTTGCTCAAGGATTTCTACTAGTCCTCGTCTTTTTACCTACTTGATCCTCTGCTACCTTCACTATTTCATTCCTCAAAGCTACCCATTCTTCTTCTACTGTATTTATTTCCCCCATTCCTGTCAATTGTTCCCTTATGCTCTCCCTGAAACTCAGTACAACCTCTGGTTTTTTCAGTTTATCCAGGTCTCATCTCCTTAAATTCCCACCTTTTTTCAGTTTCTTCAGTTTTAATCTACAGTTCATAACCAATAGATTGTGGTCAGAATCCACATCTGCCCCTGGAAATCTCTTACAATTTAAAACCTGGTTCCTAAATCTCTGAAACCTTTTAGTATCTCCAGGGTTCTTCCATGTATGCAACCTTCTTTCATGATTTTTGAACCAAGTGTTAGCTATGGTTAAGTTATGCTCTGTGCAAACTTCTACCAGGTGGCTTCCTCTTTCATTTCTTAGCCCCAATCCATATTCGCCTACTACGTTTCATTCTCTTCCTTTTCCTACTATCGAATTCCAGTCACCCATGACTATTAAATTTTCATCTCCCTTCACTACCTGAATAATTTCTTTTATCTCATCATACGTTTCAATCAATTTCTTCATCATATGCAGAGCTAGTTGGCATATAAACTTGTACTACTGTAGTAGGTGTGGGCTTCGTATCTATCTTGGCCACAATAATGCGTTCACTATGCTGTTTGTAGTAGCTTACCCGTACTCCTATTTTTTTATTCATTATTAAACCTACTCCTGCATTACCCTTATTTGATGTTGTATTTATAACCCTGTATTCACCTGACCAAAAGTCTTGTTCCTCCTGCCACCGAACTTCACTAATTCCCACTATATCTAACTTTAACCTATCCATTTCCCTTTTTAATTTTTTTTAACCTACCTGCCCGATTAAGGGATCCGACATTCCACGCTCCGATCCGTAGAACGCCAGTTTACTTTCTCCTGATAACAACATCCTCTTGAGTAGTCCCCGCCCTGAGATCCGAATGGGGGACTACTTTACCTCCGGAATATTTTACCCAAGATGATGCCATCATCATTTAATCATACAGTAAAGCTGCATGCCCTTGGGAAAAATTACAACTGTAGTTTCCCCTTGCTTTCAGCCGTTCACAGTACCACAATTGCATGGCCGTTTTGGTTAGTGTTACAGGGCCAGATCAGTCAATCGTCCAGACTGTTGCCCCTGCAACTACTGAAAAGGCTGCTGCCCCTCCTCAGGAACCATACATTTGTCTGGCCTCTCAAGAGATACCCCTCCATTGTGGTTGCACCTATGGTACGGCTATCTGTATCGTTGAGGCACGCAAGCCTCCCCACCAACGGCAAGGTCCATGGTTCATGGGGGGTTCAATGGTATGAAGATAAAAAAGCTTAGAACATTTTCTGAGTTTTGAATAATGGTCAACAGAGCCACACCAATTAATGTACTCAGATAGCAAGAACAAATGAGCTTTATTTACACTCAGAAATTGAATACAACAATACAGTTATTCGGATGTGAATCCACGCAATTTCATTCCAATCCACTGATTGCACTGGGAGAATTCATACAAGTGCGATAAAGCTTGAGAGTGGTCAAGGAGAGAAGTCCAGGTGAGGTGGGAGCTCATAGTTGTTTGGAGGTGGTGTAGCTATTGCTGATAATGTGGAAAGATAAGCTCCATCAGGTAGGCCACAGTCGCAGCCAACTTAATCAGGAGTGGTGGTGAGTTGCACTCAAGTGTGGCTCGAGGAGTATGGCTGTGCAGAATCAAAGGGAGCTCCGATTGCAGGACAACAGGATGCAGTTGGCACTTGTCCCAGAGTGACTCCCGATGCAACCTGATGCAGAGTGACCAGGAGGCATCCTTTATAGCTACCTGGAGGAAGAATACTGCTATGGTGAGCAGTGGGCATATTGTGATCTGCAGAAGAAAAATTGGTGCCTGTGATGGAAATGCTGATTGCGGCAACTCTCGCAGCAAAGCTGGCGGCAACTCTCGCAGCAAAGCTGGCATCAAATTTTATCATGGTGGCTGGAGGAGATGCAGTTGGCAATAACTTGGTGTGCTTATGTTATTGCCGCACTGTTTCCATGTATCTCCCGCTATGGTGTCACTGGTGGCCTAGAGAGGCAGCGGCCCACAATATATGCCTGTGTTGCTTAACAGTGCATCCCAGACAGATATAATGCTGAATACTGTAATGAAGCATCTTAAACAGTGTGATCTCCTCCATGTAACTAATATTAATTTCAAAACCATTCTCTGTATGAAACCCAACTCACAATTTTCTCATATGACATCCTGAAAGCCTTGGATTAGTGCAGCTGGTGGATGTAATATTTCAGAACCTCCAAATACTATTTAATTTAGTATCACACCAACATTTATTATTCAAAATATTATAATATGATATATCAAACAAAATTTGTGATTGGATTGAGGTTTTCATGGTAGGGAGGATGCAGCAAGTTATCTTGAATGGAGAGTCATCAACAAGTGTAGGAATAACTTCAGATATGTGCTAGGGAGTTATGTGGAACCCTTGCTGCCCATGATGTATGTTAATAAAGCGCCAGGAAATGTTAAGAATAACTTTTGACTTTTTGCAGATAAGGCGGTTATTATAATAAAACACTGTATTGAAAAAATTTCTCCAAATATCCACTCAGATCTTGATAAGATTTCAAAGTGATCCAAAGATAGGCAGTTTGCATGATATGTTCAGAAATGTAAAATTGTACACTTTGCAAATTGCAGAGAAGTAGCATCATATGATTATGATATTAATGAGTCTCCATTGGAATTAGTCAACTTATACAAATAGCTGAGCTTGCAGGGATTGTAGGGATATGAAATCAAGTGATCATGTAAGCTCAGTTGTAGGCAAAGGAAGTGACAAATTTCAGTCCAGTGGTATGATACTGGGAAAATGCAGCCATTCTACAAAGGAGATTACTTACAATGCTCTTGTGTAACCCATCCTAAAATATTGTTCAAATATGTAGGACCATTACCAAATAGGGCTCACAGGAGATATTGAATGTACAAAAAGACAGGTAGCACAAATCATTACATGTTTGTTTGACTCATGGAAGTGTGTCACAGAATGCAGAAATACTTGAATTGGCAGATGCTTGAAGATAAATGCCTATTATCCTGCAAAAGCCTACTTACAAAGTTTCAAAAACCAGTATCAAGCATGGAATGTAGCATACTAGAGCCCCTTAAATATCCTTCCTTAGGGACTATGTCCGCCATTCGTGATCTCGCGATAGCGTTTTCGCTTCCCAAGCATGGGGTCCCGAGTTTGATTCCCAGCGGGGTCAAGGATTTTGACCTGTCCCGAGATGACTGGGTGTTGTTGTGTCATCTTCATCATCATCAATCATCCCCATTATAGTTGGAGGAAGGCAACGGCAAGCCACCTCCATTAGGACCTTGCCTAGTATGGCGATGCGGGTCTCCCACATTGTTCCCCTACGCTCTGTCAAGGAGCATGGGACTTCATTTCCATTTAAGAACTATGAAGACAAGATTAGACTAATTGCATTATGTTCATATATGTTTTAAGCAGTCATTATTCCTCACATGAAAATGGAATGGGAAGAAATTCATCTATAGTTAAATTTGATAATCTCTGCCATGCACTTCAATAGTTTGCAGAATGTAGATGTATATTTCACAACTATCTCACTTCTGGTCTAAATATGCTGAACAATTCATGCTGAATGGTGAAAGGTGCCTCACTAGTTTCAACCTACAAACTGGTTGTAGAGCAAATTCTTCAGGCAACTGAGGCGATCTTTAAGTCTGTCAGCAATTGAATTAGAGGTACCAACCCGCATTAGGATGTTACATTCTATTTTGCCCAGAATATGGTGGTGATGGATCATGATATGAACTACGTGAGACACCAAAGGCATTGAAGAGCCATCCTGATACATGACTGTTCTACTACAGCCAAATCTTGTGGACTGGTCAGACTGGGATCCAAAGTCCACAAATCTAGCTCACTGGCAGATGTGCTCAGTAGAGTAGAGGTCAAGTGTTGTGGAGGGTTACATAAATACCTTCATGTCCATCATGCATATCTGAAGTGATTGAGACATAATTTAAGAGAAATTCAGCAGTGCATTTATGTTGCTGGAGGCACACATCATTTGCAGGGTGCTAAAGGCAAACAGATCAGATATGACACATGGTTGGAGAGTAAGTTCCTGTATTATTTGCTGATGAGCGATATCAACATGTGTCTGTGAACAACTCCACTCCTCATTACAAATAGTGAAATTTTTAAAAATTGTTTAAAAATATCATACCCCATAACTTTAATTAACATAACTTTAATATTTGTGAAAGTAGATATTCCTTTTGTGAATATTAATGTGTGAATAAACAGGGAAAAATTTTCACTTGCCTACAAAAACTCAATCATGTAATGATGTCATTTGATAATTTACAGAAAAATCATGAATATTAAGATAAATTAACTTTGAAAACAGCAGGTAATACACATCACCAAGAGACAAAGACATCAAATGGTACAACTAAATAAATTTAGAATGTTGAACAATTAGGTCCAGGGTTTGTATATGTTGATTAATAACCCAAACAGAATTTCCACTTGATCTTTAAACAAGCGCTGCCCAAGAAAATATATGACTTGTGTGTCATCAAATCACTCGAAATTTTATCAAATTATAAGGAATGATTTGAAGTATTCATTTGCTTGCCAAAGATCATACACCAACTTGATTTGAAAGCTTATCTTACTATAGTTGCAGAACTTATATGTGTATGGTTCTCTCTGTTTTCAGCTTTTTTGTTGATAAACCACACATAATTTAATGGATCAAGCTACAAACAAGCTTTTGCCCACTCTTATGAAATTTATTTTAGAAGTAGACTCAGTAGTAACTTAAGTCTTTCATTTTTATCATTAAACTTCAATTTCTTGTAACATTTGCATTGATTTCAATTTCAGATGATATCCAACTTCATATACTTATTAGTATTATCTGAATTCCTATGTTGCTCACAAAAGTTGTTGTGATTTTTAGTCTGAAAACTGGTATGATGGAGTTCTATGTGTCTATCCTTTGCAAACCTCTTCATCTCTGAATAACTACTGCAACCTGCATCTGTTAGAACCTACTTAACTGTATTCATGCCTCCCCTCCATCATTGTCAAATTGATGATTTGTCGATGCCTCAGGATCGGGTGTCATGTTAACCAATACCTTCTTTTAGCCAACTTGTGTCATAAATATCTTTTCTATTCCCTTTTTTGTGTCTGTACAAGGCATGGCAACACTACAAACCATCACTGTCATCATGGATGTAAAACTGTACAGGCCAATGGCAGCTCAACAAGAAATCAGGAGCTGAACCCCAGAAGAGGGAACAAAACACAGTGTCTGAGTCAATCTACAGAGGAGCAGAGAGTCTGAGCACCACATAGAGATGAAGCACAAAGATAAACACAAACTTCATCAATGCGAACAACTATTAATAGTGCACAGAAAACATAGCACAGCATGAGGTGAGGGACTGGTGCGTGATAGTTGAAATCAGCAAAAGAACTGCTGGGTCTGACCTATGACAGCTGGTAGATAAAAACCTGAGTCAGTGGCTCTGCTGATACACTTCACATTCTGTTTATTTTCCTTTGATAAGCACACCAGCTCATCTGTATCCATTGGATACTAAATCCCTCCC
Organism: Schistocerca nitens; assembly: GCF_023898315.1. NCBI lineage: Eukaryota > Metazoa > Arthropoda > Insecta > Orthoptera > Acrididae > Schistocerca > Schistocerca nitens. The sequence continues at coordinate 212,524,772 of NC_064619.1, forward strand.
TCCTGAAAAGGCCACATAGGGCCAAAACTGGCCTGACTTCTGCTGCGATTACCATTGCAAAACCGGTGATGGCCAGAGTTTCCTCAGCAGTGGATCAACTACCAAAGGAGGCAATGCCCATCAGTTAGCTCTGCCAGAGGGTTGGAAGTTTGTGAAAGCTGGGATGACAGTTGATCTGCTTGTATCAGCAGGGGTGGGGACTCAACCACTGGCAGATGGGAGGGGTTGATGCGGTTGAGTCAAATTCCGTGAGCTCCACATCAGCAGTCGCAAAAATGATCCTCACCCATGCCCCAGTCCACAGTCAAAGATAGGATGGCAGAAGGCAGCGGAGTGCATCCATGCCACCGCAATTGGGAGGATTCCAATGGGCAAAAATTGACAATGACATCATCTGGCCAGCTTATACAGGGTGTTACAAAAAGGTACGGCCAAACTTTCAGGAAACATTCCTCACACACAAATAAAGAAAAGATGTTATGTGGACATGTGTCTGGAAATGCTTAAATTCCATGTTAGAGCTCATGTTAGTTTCGTCGTCCACCTACGCTCAATGGAGCACGTTATCACGATTTCATACGGGATACTCTACCTGTGCTGCTAGAACATGTGCCTTTACAAGTACGACACAACATGTGGTTCATGCATGATGGAGCTCCTGCACATTTCAGTTGAAGTGTTCGTACGCTTCTCGACAACAGATTTGGTGACCGATGGATTGGTAGAGCGGACCGATTCCATGACCTCCACACTCTCCTGACCTCAACCCTCTTGACTTTCATTTATGGGGGCATTTGAAAGCTCTTGTCTACACAACCTCGGTACCAAATGTAGAGACTCTTCGTGCTTGTACTGTGGATGGCTGTGATACAATACGCCATTCTCCAGGGCTGCATCAGCGCATCAGGGATTCCATGCGACGGAGGGTGGATGCATGTATCTTCACTAACGGAAGACATTTTGAACATTTCCTGTAACAAAGTGTTTGAAGTCATGCTGGTACGTTCTGTTGCTGTGTGTTTCCATTCCATGATTAATGTGATTTGAAGAGAAGTAATAAAATGCGGTCTAACATGGAAAGTAAGTGTTTCCAGACACATGTCCACATAACATATTTTCTTTCTTTGTGTGTGAGGAATGTTTCCTGAAAGTTTGGCCGTACCTTTTTGTAACACCCTGTAGATGATGGTGGTGGCGGGGCCCATTACAGGTCGTGGACACAATTGATTGGAATGATAAGTCAGTTGCTCCTCAGTGACATCCACCACAAATAAATGCTGGCCTATGTGGCCCACCACTACACCCGGCAGCCCTCCCTGCTGCCTGCTGAAAGACTGGGCCCAAATGGCAGTGCCATGTGGAAAATGGGGCATGTGTCTCAGGGTGTAATAAACCTAAAAGACCCCACAGTCGGCACCCATGCAAACACTCCACTAACTGCACCTGCAAAGAATCAAGCAATGCCTGCTGCAACGTATCTTTCAAAGCAAAAACTAGAGCCTCTCATTAATTGAACTCTGGATTGGGACTGGCCAGAAACTGCCAAAGTGCATATGTATTAGCATGTTGGACGGTGGTCCGGTAACGAATGCAATAACTATAATTTATGACAAAGAAGGGCCACTTTGCGAGGGGTGGGCAGTCCTATACAGTATCTTAGAGTGAGGGCCAAATGAGGAAACAAGATGTTTGTAATCGGTGATGCATAAGAACTTCACTCCATACAAGAACATTTTAATGGTGTAAATGATAGCCAGTGACCTTATCTACCTGTGAATACTTATTTTGCACTGCAGAAAGCATCTTCTATGGGCTGCTCCTTGCCATCAGGGTTCTGATAGGACAAAACCATGGCAATGCCATGATGGGAGGCATTGGTGGCTAGGGGTAAAGGAAGCCACACAGGCAGCAGAGCAAAAACAGTGCTTGAGAGGCTGAAAAGACTATTAACAGTTCACAGACCACCTTAACTTCATGCCCTTTTGGTGAAACCACCTAAGAGGATAGCAGATGTGTGTGGCCCGGGAAATGAACTCAGCATAAAAAGAGATCTTAGTTGTGTACCAGACTTCCTTTGGGTTCTTAGGCAGCAGCAGGTTGATTTTGGCTTTTATATGCTCGTCTGTAAGGATGAGGCCTTCTTTGCTAAACAGGTGTCCCAAAAAAAATGCACCTACAGGGAGACAAATCTGCATTTTTACAGCTTGTGACACAGGTGATTTTCAAAATGCATTGGATAATTGTCTGCAAATTTCTTAAATGCTCCTCTCGTGTAGAGCCCATTGCCTAGATGTCAACGAGGTAATTTATGCAGCAGCTTTTGTCCTGAATCAATTGCTCCAGATATCATTGATAAAGTCTCAGCACAGATGAGATTCCAAAATGCGAGTGATTAAACTGGTAAAGCCCAAAGGGGGTATTGAGCACAAAGAAAATTTGAGAAGCTGCAACCAATGCACAAGTTGTTGCATGAAAAATACTGGCCCCCTGACAGCTTCATCAACTTCTTCAGCTGCAGAGTTGGATATGAATCCATGATACAGTGCACTTTGGCTATCTGTTTAAAATCACTGCAAAGGCATACAGAGCCATGTAGTTTCTGAATCATCACCAAAGGGGTGGTCCACTGTCTCAACATAATAGGAGAAAAAATATCAAGTCATGAAAATGCTGCAACTTGGCATTGACCTTCTCATGTGTGGTGAAAGGGATGGAGCAGGGGTGAAAGAATTTAGGAATCAGAGCAGCTTAAGTCAGATGTGCGCCTGGAATTTTCTGCCCAATTGAAAGTATTCTCAAAGAGCTGGTTGTATGACTGTGGTAAGGAGTACAGATATTGAAAGGGGCTGATTGAGAAAATAAATATATTTTGTCAACTATCTGGAAACCAGAAACAGGAAAGGCATCTTAACATAACATGCAGAGATGGAGGGTTGTCCCTTCAAAGGAAAACACCATCTACTATAAGACACAACTTGGTACAGTGGCCATTGCAATGCAGGTCAGACCAAGAGCCTGTATGTTTCTAAGTTAATTAATTGGACAGTCTATCCCTTGTCTGTTTGAAACGGAATTGGTCACCCATCCACTATCAGCAACAGCAGAATACACAGTGGCAGTGTGTGTGGGGCATCAGAGACACCCTTTGAGTGCAGGAAAGACACTGGGCAGGGCGGTGGGCCAATGGATAGCACTGTAAGCTCTTAACATAAATGGAGTTATGCTGTTTGAGACTTTCCCAATGTATTAACTGCTTCATTGGTTCACACCTATAGCGCCGGATAATGTCGACGAAGCCATATGAGATTTTGACTCAGCAAGGCATGGGAACCAGAATTGGTGGTACTAAGGCATTATCAGCCACAGACAAATGAATCCAAGTCAACACAGACAGAAAAAGTCTGTACACTTAAACTGGGCACCAACACACTGCCTGGGCATGTGCTGGGCCGCTGTTTGTGGCCGCGCTTTTCCCGTGTTGCGAATGCGAAGATCATGGCCCGTTTCTGCAGCAGGAGGCACTGGACGTCACTGTGCTCTGTGATTCATCTATGATGATGTTTCCCCACTGCTTGGCACCTGCCCTTTTCTAGGGAGTCAGCGTATACAGGGTGGGGAAAAACTGTGTCACGAAATTTTAACCCTGGATAGCTAATGCCAGTAGGAACCAAAATTACTGATGTTGTGTAGGTCGACAATGCACAATTTTTAAACAATGGAAACTTGGCACCACGCACTCCGATTGGCCGCGGGATTGCCCTGTTGCTGGATGCTCTGGATGATGCATGCTCACGAATGCTTTGCCTGCCAGAGATCACAATGTATCCAAGTCAGCCTGCATGCTGGGTGGTAGCGCTCTGGGGTCCTGGGGGCGAATCTGCCGGGGTCCCGACACATCCATTGTTGTTTAGTGGTAAGACGTATTGGGAACAAACCTGTCAACAGCTGTTAGTTCACGTACAGAAAGTCTTTTACAGATTGTAACTAAGACATTGTTTACTTAATGCAGGTGCTCAAACACGCGACGCTCTGACGTGACATAAGCTTGGTAACATTGAACGGTGTTGTGCCAAACTCTTTCAAAGATTCCTGGCATTGCCCTGATGTGATAGGTGGCATGTTGAATGCGATCCATTAATTCCTCTTTGTTTCTAGTTCGCGTCTGGGGGGGTGAACTAGAACCTTGAAGAATCCCCACAGGAAAAGGTCTGGTGGCGTGAGGTCTGGCGATCGTGGGGTCCATGTCCTATGAGCACCTCTGCAAATTACCTGGCCCTCGAAGAGTTCATTTAAATATCTGCTCACAGCACGACTGTTATGTGTGGGCACCCCATAATGCTGCAACCACATGCGTAGCCATATGTGCAGGAGAACACCTTCCAGCAGGCCGAGTAGAGTTTCTTGCAAAAAGTGAAGGTAATTTGGCCCAGTAACTCAAGGTAGACAGACCGACCCTATCAGATGGTCACCCACTATGCCCAAATGTTGAGTGAAAATCGTTCCTGGTGTCCATGGATGTACGTGATGTGAGGATTTCCGCTTGCCCAGTAATTAACGTTTCGAATGTTGGAAAGGCCATCCCGATGGAAGGTGCACTCATCGGTAAACAACACAATGGCGGGGAAGTTGGGATCTCTTGCAGCATGTCACAGAAACCACCGGCAAAACTCTATCCTGTGCTCTACATCTACATCTACGTCTACATACATACTCCGCAATCCACCATACGGTGCGTGGCGGAGGGCACCTCGCACCACAACTAGCATCCTCTCTCCCTGTTCCACTCCCAAACAGACCAAGGGAAAAGTGACTGCCTATATGCCTCTGTACGAGCCCTAATCTCTCTTATCTTATCTTTGTGGTCTTTCCGCGAAATATAAGTTGGTGGCAGTAAAATTGTACTGCAGTCAGCCTCAGATGCTGGTTCTCTAAATTTCCTCAGTAGCGATTCATGAAAAGAACACCTCCTTTCCTCCAGAGACTCCCACCTGAGTTCCTGAAGCATTTCTGTAACACTCGTGTGATGATCAAACCTACCAGTAACAAATCTAGCAGCCTGTCTCTGAATTGCTTCTATGTCCTCCCTCAATCCAACCTGATAGGGATCCCAAACGTTCAAGCAGTACTCAAGAATAGGTAGTATTAGTGTTTTATAAGCGGTCTCCTTTACAGATGAACCACATCTTCCCAAAATTCTACCAATGAACCGAAGATGACTATCCGCCTTCCCCACAACTGCCATTACATGCTTGTCCCACTTCATATTGCTCTGCAATGTTACGCCCAAATATTTAATCGACATGACTGTGTCAAGTGCTACGCTACTAATGGAGTATTCAAACATTACATGAGTCTTTTTCCTATTCATCTGCATTAATTTACATTTATCTATATTTAGAGTTAGCTGCCATTCTTTACACCAATCACAAATCCTGTCCAAGTCATCTTGTATCCTCCTACAGTCACTCAACGACGACACCTTCCTGTACACCACAGCATCATCAGCAAACAGCCGCACATTGCTATTCACCCTATCCAAAAGATCATTTATGTAGATAGAAAACAACAGCGGACCTACCACACTTCCCTGGGGCACTCCAGATGATACCCTCACCTCCGATGAACACTCACCGTAGTCCGCCACAGGATTTAGGTCTTGGACAGGGTGGAAACTAAATGGATGCTGGCCATCATCCCTCAAAACCTCCTAGACTAACTGATGAGTGACCTCCATGTCGTGTCCAACCGCTCGAGCACTTGTCCTACGTGCTTCCTCGAAGCGCTTGAGAACAGTCTCTTCAAATGCAGCATCCTGTCGTGTTTGAGGTCTTCCAGCATCACCATGATATCCTGCTAACAAGCCTGTTTTGCCAAATTGCCAGTGAACTGCTGCAAACATTTATGGGAATGGGTGGTGTCTTACTCGGTGCTGTTCCTCATACAACCACTGAGCGTCATGCGCATTGCTGTCAGCTAGTTCATAAACAAAAACCATGTCTCGTTGTTCTTCAAACGACTACTGTGCCGCGATGCTTACTGTATGACTAAATCACAGGTGATGTGTGTGTGCTCCTAAGCAAAGCTTACATGTGAATGCCTCTAACGTGAGGTGGAGACAAACAATAAGACCTATTCGACATGTGTGTGTATCAAGTTGGGCCAGTGACGGGGTGAGGGATGTTTGTTTGTGTGTACCAGCAACCATAGTGCTGTCCGTCAACTGACAAATGGCAACAGAGCAATCCCACGGCCAATCTGAGTGCGTGGTGCCAAGTTTCCACAGTTTAAAAATGGTGTGCTGTCGACCTACACAACATTAGTAATTTTGGTCCCTACTGGCATCAGCTACGCAAGGTTAAAATTTCGTGACACAATGTTTCTCCACCCTGTATATTGTAGAGTCACTGCAGCTACATGTCAGTAAGCACCTAAAGATCTAAAGATGATGAGCAGCTGTCTCGTTGAAATATTGTGCAACTTCCACAACATTATCTGATGCAATACCTGTGAACCAATGAACCATAAATGGCGTCAGTTACAAATGACAGATGAATTGTAATGTGACAGCTATGGTTTGAGTTGCACATGCCCCCATCTGTACTGTTCAGTGTGCATGACTGGACAAGTTTGACATTCAATAGTTGGGGCACTGTTAGTTGGGTAAGCCCATCATCCACAGGAAGGTCATACAACACTGGATTGGAGAAATTGCTTTTGAATTGTCATGTGGCCAAAAACTTTATACAAAGCAAAATTGTCAAGAGTCTGGTGAAAGACATGTTCAGTATCTTGTCCACTGTTTTCTGCCACAAGTTGAAATTGAGAAACAGCAAGTTCCACCACAGATCGGAGTGTCTTGGGTGTCATGTTCAAAATGCGTTGCTCAAAGTGCCTTCAATTCAGCTACATTCATAATTGGAGCACTGAAAACAACATCTTTCAGATAATCTCACAGCCAGAAGTCACGCAGGTTAAGATCAGGTTATCGTGGACTGCTAGGCTGTAGGGAAACAAAGGCTGATAATTCTAGCATTTCCAAAACGCCTCTACAGCAGCTGCTTGACTGGCTGTGGAATGTGTGGAGGATGGCCATCTTGCTAAAAATTGTCCTACCCTTACATCCATGCTACTGAAGGATTGAAATGACATTGGTGTGCAAAAGACTCTCATAGTGTTTGCCAGTATCAGTACAGGTAACAAGACTGCCGGACTCATCTCCTGGAAGAAATATGGCCTTATGATGAACAATGCTGTCAACCCCAACCAGACAGTAAACTTGGCAGAATGAAGTGATGTATGTACGGGTTTTCCATTGCCCATATTCTGCATATTGACATGACTATGGAGATGGAAATGGGCTTTGTCTGTCCACAGAATATTCTATGGCTCTTCATTGTCTACTTCCATGCATGCATAAAATTCCAGAATGAACATTTGTCTTGCTGGCAAGCCAGCCAGAAGCAGATCATGAACATGGGTGAGTTTGTATGGCTTGCAACATACAATGTTTCATAGGATTTTATGCACTGTGGTCACAGGCATTTCTAACATTTGGGCAGTTCCCCATGCACTGCATGTTTGCACATCAACATGCAACCCCTCCTGCAATACTGTGGCCACATCTTTGGCAGATGTTGGATCAATTACTTTCCTCCCTCTACCACATTACACTGCAGAAGAAATTGTCTTTTCGAATTTTGTAATCATTTTCTCCAGACCCTTAGGAGACACTGGACCAATGCCTTCTTCATATTGTTGACTGTCCAGAACTTCTGCAGGGCTACTGGCACACATCACTGTTCTGCAAAAGAACTTTACCAGCAGTGCACGATCCTTCATGGAGACAGTCATGTTGAACATATCAGATACAAACTTCCCTCTCTCTCTCTCTCTCTCTCGTTCCATGACATTACCCCCTGTCTCGATAATATGCTGTTCAAATTTGATGTCATTCTGAGTTGTGGTTCTCTTTCTACAGCATTTTGAAACTGGAACTTTAGCTATAGATATCCTATATTACATTTTAAAAACTGGTTCCAAGATCTCTGTCTTATCATCATATTATCAACCTTCCAATGTCTCCAAGTCTCGTCCACATATACAAACTTCTTACATGATCCTATTCAAGTATAATCAATGATTACCTTAAGCTGTGCACAAAATTCTACCAAGTGGGTTTCTCTTTCATTCCTGTATGCACCCCCTATTCCATGGTCTAGTATTTTTCCTTTTCCTCCTATCAAATTCCAGTACCCATCACAAATTTTTGCCTGCCTTAACCGTCTGGATAAGTTTTTTTCTCTCCTAATACATGATACATTCTTACAGGCTCTTCACAAATGTTAACAATTTATTGCAAATAGTTTGAAGTTGACTACCAAATCATTGATTTTTTTTATCTTTCAGAAACATTTATGAGAATTTAATATAAATATTTTGCAGCTTTTACATCGGGATTCAACTAAGAAAAAGTCCTAGTACACATTTGAAGTGCAGTAACCAGCTGAAATGAAGCTAACACTTGTCAGATGGGAGAGAGTTGTTCTTGACTGAAAGATTTTGTTAATGATTTTTTTAACACATGTCTCTTTATGTTAAAGTGATGGTGTTACATCAAAGAAGAAGTCCCTCTTCAATGTGATACAGGACATTGTGGAATCTCAAGTGACTGATAATGAGATGGCTGGTGCATCGAAAAAGTATCCCCACTGCACACCACCTACAAAGGAAGCATATTACTACAGGTCAGATAATTTTCTGTATAAAAAGGAAAACTCATTGTGGAAATTGTTAAATGCAGAATATGTGCCGGCAAGAACTTATCTTATGGAAACACAACCTCCAATATATATATATATATATATATATATATATATATATATATATAGCTTTTATGTTTTAATTCAGGTTCAGCTTCAGAATCTTTCTTCTGAGAGGAAAGATGAATTGATTTGAAGGAGTCCACTCAGAAACCTGATTAAAGAGAAGTGGATGGATACAAAGATGAAGGCTCATTCTTCATCTGGGTTCTGTGTTACTTGCCTCTTCACAACCTCCTCCACTGACCCAAACCAATTTTTCTTTCCTCCTTGAAGAAGAAGCATTAGGTTATGGGAAATGGGAGTGCTAAGATATATTTTTGTGTTTTCCTATTGACTGTGCTGATAGTTGTGCTCACCACAAGTTCAGATATTTTCCAAAATTTTGGAAATGGTAGTTTAAATGGCATAAATTATTTTGATGTAATTGTCATTCGATTGCATGATTAATATCCCATTCCAGTTACAGTATACTCTTATGCATTACACAGTTTATGCCTACATATCAATTTTCATTATAGTATAGTATTTTCATTATAGTGTGATATTTTGTATAAATGTGTGCATTCCTATTCAAAGAGAGGCTCACTAGAGTAATTTTTAAAAAGAATGTAAGTAATGCAAAAACAAAAAGGTTTTGACGAGTTAGGATGTAAATAAGTGTGCCAGTTGTTAAGTTCATAGTTTTCTGGGTATGAGACTGACAGAGAATGATTTAAGTCTTCATTAGATATTAGTAGTTTGTGTGATTGGTGCTTTAAAAAATAATGCTTGTAAGGTTTCTAAAAACAATACTAAATGGAATTACGGTTCACAACATGAAGATTCTGCTGAATTAAATTTTTATTGAACTCATCTCATACAGAATGATAAATGGAATGGTCAAATAACTAAAACTTAGACCCTAACCAGTGACCCTGAGCCCAATTCGTCATTTAACTAACAAAATCAAAAAGGCCACTAAGGCTATTCCTGGAATCAGTAAAAACTGATTTAATTTGAAAACTGTGTGCGCTTTCCTGTCATATACTACATTCTTGACTGGTATCATCAAATGATCCTACTTTTTTCTTTCAGTACATTTATTTCCTCCACAGAACTAGTTGTGATTCATACAATTTGTAATGTGCTTGACAAGGCAGTTGCACTTTTCTCTTGTCTATATGCACAAGTTAAAAATTTTAATTAATATTAAACAGTGGAAAATCTGGGATGGAATAACAATATGAATTAGGGTAGGTTACTAATGACCACATAGGGGAAGGAAGGAGGATTATGGTTTGACATTTCATTGACATAGAGGTCATTAGAGATTGAGCACAAGCTCAGAATGTTTCAAGGATGGGGAAGGAAATCAGCCACCTCATTTCAAAGGAACCAGCCCAGTATTTGCCTGGATTGATTTAGGGATGGAAAATGTAAACCTGGAGTGCCAAATGTGGATTTGAACCATTTTCCTTCTCTGAATGTGAGTCCAGTATGCTAGCCAGCCTAAAGAATAAGTCACACAAAATGCAAGAGGCAGCAGTAGAAACAGAATAAATTTTGAATAACTGAGATGAAATTTCCACAAATGTTTGATTGCTACACACACACACACCTCCTACATCGTGCTCATTCGACTGAGCACAATGTCGGGAGACAGGTGTGCACGCACATTCATGGATGTTTTCTTACTAATTTGAAAAAGGAAGTGCATTCCTAAAGCTAGCCAATCTCTGTACCTTTTGTTTGTGTACATATTAAAGATGCGGTGCTTCTGCCCTTCAGTGTGTCATCGCCTTTATTCCTAAATAATTGTCAACTAGAATTTTCCGTACGTTATTATATTACTGCATGTATTATTTTTGAGGTTGATAAAATGAAGAAAATAAATTATTATTCAGAAATGAACAACCTGATTATGATAATTAATAATAAGACTCTTTGTGGCTTTGAATAAAGAATAATCAGTTACAGCAAATTTTTACAAAAACTTTATTGACAGCTTTTGTCCCAAAATTTGGAGTTTAGCTGAAAACAGAATGAATTTCATCTCATTTGGGATCACCATTAACACAATAATTAGATACATATAATACTTACCTTCTACACAAGATTTCTAAAAACTTATTTATGTAAGACTGCTGATGAGTCTTGCCCTAGCTCACTTGCAGCATAACCAGTAATTTGGGTCAATTCATTTTGTAGTCTCTCACTTTCTTTGTTTAGTGTTAATAAATAATTATTCAACTGAAAAAGTCTTTGAAGACCTGAAAGTAAGAAATGTTTTTACCATATGATTAATTATTCCAGGAAACAATTTGAGATGCAGTTTCCAAATCAGTCACACCTGATACCATATTTCTGGATGCCACGATGGGTGACTGTTAACGATCCGTCAGCACGTTTCATCAGTCACTATTCAGCAGACAGTGACAGTGCGCAAGGATAATGGCATTGCTCATCTAATGTAAGAACATTGCTAGAAAAATGCAGGCAAAGCTTGGTTGGATAGCTGGTAAAAAAAAGGAAAATCAAGTACTAGCATAACAAATTACATAGATCACATGTAAAAGTCCATTTTCTAGAAACTGGAAGCATTGTTTAAATTGACATTTATATTTAATTTGTTTTCTACAGATTCTCTGAAAATATTGTGCACTGTACAATCTTTATAATGTTTAATGAAGGATTATTATTATACATGTATTGTGGTATTCAGCTATGTGTTTCTGTATAGCTTATACATCTTTTATAATGTCATCTTTTTTTCATATCACTTGGAATCCTGGAATAACATCCACTTGGTCGGAAGCTTGTCCAACTCGTCTCCAATTCATTTTTCTTATAAATAATTTAAAAACATTTTATTAATTTGCAGTGAATGTCACCAACATATTTCAAGAGTAGCATAATTTTACATAGAACAGATGTTGTCTAACACATACCAACTTCCTAAATACAAGTTTTCCTGCAAGAAAACAATCAATGCAGAACTGCAAATAATCAATGCAAGAGAAGCAGTGATTCCTGAAGTTGCTAGAATAGATCTACACATCAGTTCCGGTCAAATTCAAAGAGAAGTTGTTATCAGTCAAACAATTATCCTATGAATTGTTCACAGACCTAAATATTACCCATTCCATATTTACCTACATCAACAGCATTGTTTTCAAAGTTGTTGGAAATGCTGTCAAAGGGTTCTCTAGTAAGATAAACTATTGTTTACTAATGAGGGCACTTTTGCAAACCACAAGGAACACTTAAGTCACCAAATAGGATCATTGTTAACCAGATTGATTTTGTGTTGATTTATGCAAAACCCTAGTTGGACCTCTTGGATGTGAGGATCCTCAGGAGCCCCAAATCGAGATTCACCACTGTTTGATATGGGCACAAGTGAAGGCTAGAATCTCCAGTACCTCTAAAGGAATCCAAACCAACAAACAGAAATATAATGTAGCAGTTCTAAAATCATCTGCAGTTAGAAGGCAATACCAAGAATAGATGTCACTGATCCTTAGAAGAGCTGAAGAGTTTGACAACATTGAGAATCAATGGTAAATGATAAAGAATGCAGAGGTGATATTGGCAAATGAAAACACAAGAAACTGAAGCAATGTGCATAAGATCTCTCTGGTTTGATAAAAATAACATGGCATGAAGAAGAGCTTTACAATCAAGCTGTACAAGAGCAATGGTGGAAGATCATAAAGAAAGAAGTAGGACAGAGAAATCAGAATGAGATGCGAAAGTTTTATAGGAAGCTAACAGCTGCTCACACACTCTACAGTGGGGAAGAAAACTAGCTTGATAAAGGATAAAGCTGAGAAAACTGTATGTAGCGTGAAAGAGATGTGAGACATATGGTTGCCAACGTTTTTATAAACTCCTCAACTCTAAGAGTGATACTAAGAGATCTCTTGCATGTACAAGGATTAAATGACTTGGACAAAAATACTGCCCTGCGAATTTTGGAAGAGATGAGAATTGCTTTGAAGTAATTGATGAGCAATAGGTCACGAGGCACAGAAAATATTCCAGCAGAACTGTTCAAGCAAGGTGGCAGTCAGTCAGAACAAATTCTCCTAAAATGGGTAATTTCAGGATGGGGTAAGAAGACAAAGCTCCAGCAATGGAGAACAGGAATTATATGCCATATATACAAGAAAGGAGATCTGCTGCTAAACTTTATATCCCAAGTATTCCCCAACATACTCTTTGACTGTATCCTCCCAATTGTTTAGAAAGAAACTAATGCATACCAGTGTGTATTTATCACAAGTAAATCAGATCGGATCTTCAGCCTAAGGCAAATTTTAGAAAAGACAATTGAATTTGTGATTGACACACACCATCTTTTCATAAATTACAAATCATTGTATGTTAGCATAGATAGAGAGCAACTGTGCCGTGCCTTGACCGAGCTAGGAAATCCTGAAAAATTGTTAAGGCTTATAAGAATGACCATGAATAAGCTACAGAGTAGTATAAGAATGGGAGGAACACTGTCTGATCCACTAGATATATATGATGTTGTAAAGCAAGGAGATGTGCTGGCATGTTTCCTGTTTAATGTTGGCTTGGAGGAGGTCATGAGGGACACAAAAATGATGTTTTGTAAATCAGAGCAGATATTAAGCTTATGCTGATGACGTAGATATAGTCACAAGAACAAGGAAGGGGGTGGAGGAGACATTTATCAAAATTGAACAAATCACACTTGAGCAAGTCATCAGGAATGTGGGACAAAATATCAACGGACAGAAAACAAAATAAACTGCTGCAGGGAATGCATGCAACGAGAATGTGCCACTCTTAGAAACATTGGGCAATTATATTTTTGAGAGTGCTGAGCAGTTAAATATCTGAGATTGACAGTTGCCCCCTCAAATGACCCATCTTATGAAATTAAACAGATTAATAGCAGCTACCAGAGCCTATTTTATATTAAAAAAATATTTTACTCATGGCTCTTAACTTGTATCACCAAATTAACAATTATAAAACACTTATAAGACCAGTACTTACATATGCCTTGGAAAATTGGTCAATGACATCAAAAATCCACACATTGGAAGAATAGTCTAATCAGCCTGATTAAGATGGGTGGAGAATGTGGCATAAATGAGTGATAAGGAAGTAAATAAAAGAATGTTAGATGGAAACCCAGGGGGTTAAAGATGATGGAGTCGACTGAGAATCAGGTGGATAGAGGGAGTTATGAAGGACCTGCAGAAAATGGGCTGTAGAAGATGGAAAGATTGGCAGAGAATTTTTGAAGATGCCAATGTTCACAATGAACTCTTAGAGTTGAAGAAGAAGAAGAAGAGGATTAATTGGTAATGATGTGTTAAAAACACTTGAGATTATTTTGAATTTTGATACTGATAAACTTCCTGGTGTGCATATATTGTGAAATGCGACTGCTGGAGAAGGGCATGCTTCATCTGTGTATGACACACTCACTGAATAGGGCCTTCAATCCAATATTAAAGCATTAATTTTGGATGCAACAGCATCAATTATAGTAACTATTAGAGATGTTTTGTTTCAGAATATTTAAGAAAGAAACCTCTTGTATTTACCTTGCAGCCATTATGCATAAAACCATTCTCAAAAGTCCAGAATGAAATTTCCACTCTGCAGTGGAATGTGAGCTGATATGAAACTTTCTGGCAGGTTAAAACTGTGTGCTGGATCGAGACTAGAACTCGGGATCTTTGCCTTAGGCAAAACATGGTTTATTACTTGAAATATTTGTGTACCGTGCTGTAGCCAACTTACAGCGTATGAATTTCAGTGTTCTTTCAAAGCTATATTAATGTCAGCTTACCAATTGTGATATAACTTGTGTAGCTTTACCAAATCTGTAAAGATGTTTCCAAAATGAATTTTTCACTCTGCAGCACAGTGTGCACTGATATGAAACTTGAAAAGGTGTTACTAGTACCTGTCTCCTAAATCTATTGCTTTTGCAGTCTTTGATCCTACGCCAATGAAAGTGATCAATGCACTGGATTATGGGGTGGAACCATCTGATGTAAATATTAAAAAGAGTACAAGAGGGAAATACTGAAATCTCTGAAATTATCAATAATGGAGTAAAACAGTGTGTTTCTAGCTAAACAATAGTAGTTTTTTTACCATGTTTGACTAAAGTGACAAGTTACTCGAGACAAAATGGTTCAAATGGCTCTGAGCACTATGCGACTTAACTTCTCAGGTCATCAGTCACCTAGAACTTAGAACTAATTAAACCTAACTAACCTAAGGACATCACACACATCCATGCCCGAGGCAGGATTCGAAGCTGCGACCGTAGCGGTCGCTCGGTTCCAGACTGTAACGCCTAGAACCACACGGCCATTACTTGAGACAGTTCCTTCACAAAAAGAGACATCAACCAGTCATGAAGGACTACAAAAAAATTGTTTATCAGAAGCAGTATGTGCTTCAGGTTGTACTCAAATATCATCTAAATTTTCAGGGCCTAAAAAAGGAGATTCATTGAACAGTACAGATTAGTAAAGAAAAAAAAATATTTTCTCATCATGTTTTCTCCACAGACATTTTACATAGTAGTATTATATATTAAACTGTTAAATTTAATACAATAGATTTAATTATTGAGTTGAAATCAACTACATCAGTGTAATACTTTTTTAGATAAAACTAAAGTAGATTTTTTCCCCTGATAAAAAGGCATAGGGGCATAGCTTTCTCGTCTCCTATGGAGCCCAAATAACACACAACTCATTTTTTAATCCCATGTAATCAAACTAGAGGGTAACACAAAGAAATCAGACTTGAAAATTAAGAGCCAGCTTAGGGGCCATCATTGTAGCTTCTGTTGGAACCTAGTTTTTTTCCAAAATATTTACTTTTGCCTGAAACATTCTGGTAGTAGTAGTTTTTATTCAGTGGTTAAATGAGTTTTGTTCCATATAAATAGGAATGGAATTTCATTGTGGTAAAAACTACAGCCACAGCTTTATTTTCAGTTTGGGTGGGAGCAGTTTCTTTGAGCTGTCATTAATGTTTTAGCTTAGCTAAACTAACCTACCTAAATTCAACAAAATTTATTTTACACAAAAAGATTTGTCACACTGTCAGATCCTGTAGGTGTGTCAGTGTTTCAGTTGCTGTTAGGTTTTTTTTCTATGGTTTTGATTACTAGTTTGCTAAGGACCATTCCTTTTTACGTAACATCCTATTAAAAAAACAAATGCCTTTTTTTCAGGTTACATTTTCTGTCAATACCCTGCAGTTGGCTAAATACAGCATGCAAGTTATTCAGATGCTCTTGTGATAATCATGTCATCTAAATAATTCTCACAACACAAAGTAGTTGCTGTGATATATTTTTTGGAAAAAAAAAAAAATATCATGCACTAGTACTCGAAAGGAATGGTGCAAGTGTAATTAATAACATGTAAGAGAATACTAGTTTTTGTGGAAGCTCACAATCTAGTTATCACGAACATATTTTTCAAGAAGTGTGCCCCCCCATCTTTGGACATACTACAGTGGCAGAAGTTTGACTTGCTTCTAGTGTGAAAACATGATCAAATATCCCTTCTCCACCCCATACTGACACTGAAACAATGTGAGGTGTATTAAAAGAAACTATTCAAGCAGTCACCTGTGAACAAATACACATATCAAAGCTGGAAGACCTCAAATAAATCATCAGACATGGTTTTTTTTTCAGGGGATCTTAAGAACAAAGTGAGAGCAGAAAAAAGTACTGTCACTAGTTCCTTGCTTCAAAAACAAAACTGAAATATCTACTGTGATGCAAATAAGGCAGTTGCAGCAGCAAAATCAGCTCATTACAGCAATATTTATGAAAGGTCTGGCACACCACCTGGTAAGCAATATACCTGTTGCCTTTTAAAGGAGTGGCATCAGCATACTACAGACATACAGAATTTCTGTGGCATCAGTGATGAAGAAGGTAAACTTACTGTTGACTGAAAGATGGCAGCAAAGCACCGGCATTGCCATTTCGAGGCAGTCTTCAATGAAGAGTTCCCACACTCCCCAGTACAATAGTTGGCACCCATTCAAGAATTCATCCTGTCAGTCACTAAGCCTAAAGTTTTAGAGCCATAGGAAAGGCGACTGGCCTACCAGCAGAACTGTTGATTTCAAGGTTCTGGGAGGCAGCTAAATGTCTGACAGTTTCCTCAACAAGATCATTGAAGAGAAGAATATACCAGCCTGGGGGCACTTAGCAGTATGATCCCAATTTGGAAACAGGAGGAGAGTCTGCTTAAATGTTCCAGCTACTGACCTGTATGCCTCCTATCATCTACAATGAAGATCTTAAAGCACAACAGAATATTCAAGGTTGTCAGTATTACCACCAGTCATTGAAATGTTGCTTTGTAAAAGGTTGTGAGATCACCAATGCTATTTATGGAACTCACTCGCTTATTGAGAAACACTGTGAGAAGTCTACGAAAAGTCAGTTCATTTTCCTGACTGATTACCAAGGGGTCCTGCATGGTTTGCCCTCTGAGAGGATGAAGTACCTGATGCACTGACTGGATGGGTCCAGGTGCTCTACCATAATCCTGTAAATCAAGTTCATTCTGCTGTTGGAGCACCAGATTACTTTCCTGTTTCTGTGGGTGTCCATCAAGGACCAGCTCTTTCTCCCCTTCTGTCCATCATAATAATGGACATGATAACCAGAGATCTTCAGAAATTAGCACCTTGGACCCTACTGTATGCTGATGATGTTATACTGGCTACTAAAAACAAGAAAATCCTTCAACAAAAAGTTTAAGCATGAAAAAACTGCTTTGAACAATCTGGTCTGTGCCTCATTATAAAGAAACTTAAATACCTGCCAACAGAGGCAAATAAAATGGACACAATCAGGATCTATGGTATAGATCTGCCAAAGAGAAACAGCTTCAAGTATCTTGGCTCAAAAATCGCTGCCAATGGCTCACTTATTTCTAAAATCACAATCTTTGTTATCAACGCTTTAGCTTCAATGGCAGACAATGACTGATGTGCTTTATGATGAGAAGATCCTGGACTGACTCAAGTCAAAACACACTGCTCTGCAGTCCACCCATTTGCCTTGTACAGTGCAGAATTTTGGTCTTCAACAAGAAAAGCAGGGCAACAACATGCTGTAATGGGCACCAAAATGCATCAGTGGACAGCTGGTCTGACACTTGATGATTATGTGACTAATGACAAAATACACAAACAGTATGGAGTGTCCGATATGTTGCAAAGATGAGGAAAAGTTGTCTACAGTGGTATGGACATATGCTTCAAACAGACCAAGATACAATTGCAAATTGTTAATTTTTTTTTTGAAAGTTGATCGCAAACGACCTTTTGGGAGGCCGAGACTGAGACAGTGTCAGCTAGCTACCTCTCATGTTGATCTCAAGATAGTGGGCATTGAGTCAGACCAGGCACAAGATTGTGTCAAGTGCAGACAGAGAATCAAAAGAGTGGAACCTGTGGGAAAACAGTGAGGAGGAGGAGGAAGAGGAGGAGGAGGATGAAGAATAAGAAATTTTTTGATTCAGTGTTTAGTGGTAACTGGTACTTCTGTCTTAGATAAATGATTCACATTGACTAATTTTGGTATCCATGTTTTGGCCAAGGAGCAGGCTAACACTCCACTAGGGACTGTGAATTGATTATAGACCTGGAATCTCCAAAAAGTTACAATGCACAGCTTCCTGTTTTGAGTCATACTTTACATATGATCCAGTTGCTCACATTTATAGGTTCAATAACTCTTAAGATTTTGAATTTAGTCTAATTCACTCCTTTGATTACTGCTTTAACTGAAACTACTACTGGCAGTACACTGCAAAATTACATATTTTGTTGTTTTAGAATAATATGGGCTATGAAATTCCTGGCTGTGTTCAATGGTTCCTCAAATCCTTCCCAAACGTCTTTTAATCTGCAGAAAGTAATGTCTTATATATCTAAAAACAAAGATGATGTGACTTACCGAACGAAAGCGCTGGCAGGTCGATAGACACACAAACAAACACAAACACACACACAAAATTCAAGCTTTCGCAACAAACTGTTGCCTCATCAGGAAAGAGGGAAGGTGAGGGAAAGATGAAAGGATGTGGGTTTTAAGGGAGAGGGTAAGGAGTCATGTCTGCTTGTGTCTGTATATGTGTGGATGGATGTGTGTGTGTGTGTGTGTGTGTGCGCGAGTGTATACCTGTCCTTTTTTCCCCCTAAGGTAAGTCTTTCCACTCCCGGGATTGGAATGACTCCTTACCCTCTCCCTTAAAACCCACATCCTTTCGTCTTTCCCTCTCCTTCCCTCTTTCCTGATGAGGCAACAGTTTGTTGCGAAAGCTTGAATTTTGTGTGTGTGTTTGTGTTTGTTTGTGTGTCTATCGACCTGCCAGCACTTTCGTTCGGTAAGTCACATCATCTTTGTTTTTAGATATATTTTTCCCACGTGGAATGTTTCCCTCTATTATATTGATGAAAGTAATGTCTTGTCGCACTAAAATGATTTGAATTTTGATCAGCAAACCAAAAACTTATGAAACTGTCAAATCCAAAAAATATTTGCCACTTCCCTTTTAGCCACAACTTAATTAGGAATGTTGTGTCCCACTTGCTTGCAATTGGCTTCTGTTCCAAATGTATGCTTGGTTCGTATTCTTTGTTTACTGTATGAAATTAACCTGTAGCCAGCTCATGACAACAATGGTGAACCCATTCTGTAATATGTTCCGACATTAATTAACACTGTCACTGCACAGTTATCTAATTGAAATGATGCTGGGTGCTTATTCATGTGAAAAGTTGCTGACATTTTACAATATGTACTGGATGCAGGGTGACACCAGCTTCTAATGTGTTCATTGTTCCATTACAACATCTTCACCACTTAAGTATAACTGTACTTTCCTTTGCAAGCTAACATTCCAAAGATGTTTGGGCTTACATGCGGTTCCTCTTCATCAAAATGTCTTGGCTTAAACTTCTCTAGGGGTTGAACCACACATGTCGCTTTACATGCCCTAAATTAGACACTTGTGACCTTTTGGTTAAATTGTCTGGCTGATGGCAAGTTTGCGAAATTGTATGAAACAAAGTTAATGTAACATCTAATCAGTAATAATAATATCGGGAACTAAATTAATGACCCGTAAATTATGTAGGCCACACAACTGCGATATGGTTAGAATAATGTTTATTCAGAAAGCAAACTTATAGCGAAAGTGGTCATATTTAGAGTTACTGTTATACTCCAGTGCATATCCATTTGATACAGTTCGATCATACACAGTCTCATCACGAATTAGAAGTCCAATACTCCACCTCGTTAACTACGTGAAAAGTTCACACCAGGTGCATGGCTGCTCACCGCTCAGAGACTAAGTCCTGCAATACCACACAACGTGAAATTTTCTAAGTCATTTCACTTCCTAGCTGCCTAAAGACCAACTGTCCACTTTCGTGTCTCAATCCGAATTATCCACTCTGCCCGTCCCCAGCCACATTTCCTGTGCACCAAATATCCTCGCTCAACCGACTAGGGGCATTCCCTTTCCTGAAGCTGTCCATTTGATTGGCTACCACTTATTTTACATTTTAACATATTTAAATAATCAAAGCTTGACCACTTTCACATTCTAAATAAAATAACAATAATATCCATACATAATAAACGTTAAATTCTTTTACAGAAAACCAATTTCCTTCTTAACTTGGAATGTCACGGCCAGTAGCCATGAACCATTGTGCTTTCTGATAAATAAACTATTATGCACTAAACCTTACAACAAATATTCTGTTACCTAATGATTCAATAAGGTGTCATGCTATCATTGTTCAATGTGTTTTGTGTGGAGTAAATGATGATCTGATGCTTAACTGAAAATACTGATAATTTCAATAAGGTGTCATGCTGTCATCGTTCAATGTGTTTTGTCTGGAGTAAATGATGATATGATGCTCAACTGAAACTACTGATAATTTAAATTTACTATATCTTTTAAACAAATGAAGTTACAGAGTTGCTACTCACCATATAGTGGAGATGCTGAGCTGTGATAGGCACAATAAAAAGATTCACACAGTCATAACTTTTGGCCATTTAGGCCTTTGTCAGCAGTACACACACACACACACACACACACACACACACACACACACACACACACACACACACACACACACACACACACAGTTTCAGCTCTCTGAGACTACAGATTGATGTGCAAGTTGCGCTTGCGTGAGCGTGTGTGTGCATATGTACTTGTGTGTGTGTGTGTGTGTGTGTGTGTGTGTGTGTGTGTGTGTGTGTGTGCTGCGTCTACTGCTGACAAAGGCCTTAATGGCCGAAGGCTGAGATTGTGTGAATCTTTTTATTGTGCCTATCGCGGCTCAGCATCTCCGCAATATGGTGGGTAGCAACTTGCCTTCTGTCGTATTGTTACATTCCATTCTGGATTTTCCATTGTTTGAAGTTACAGCATTTGTCATTTTAATGATGTGCTTCTATATGAAATGTCTATCGTTAAGATCGACTAAAGCATTCAGATTTTAGCATTCAGGTCTTTGTTACAAAAATTGTGAATTTCTCTTTAACAGTAAATCAATATTCAAGTTTTATTAGGATCACCATGAAAATTTATGAAGGATGATAGATTAAAATTACTGTGGCTTCATTCCCTGCACTACTACAGAATTAAATAGTTTCCATAAATGTTTCCCTTTATGGCCGATCTTAGGTCTGCCATATTTAACACTGCTACGTCTTCTTGGCCACAAATGGCTTCTACTGGGTTTCCCTATGCTGTAGGTTCTCATCTGTCTCACTTGCACACTACAGTTCTTAGGCCTCAATAGAGCGAAATGGTCCTTAACTCACACCTTTCTGCACAATCACTGAGTGGTCCTATATGATGCAATACTGGCAGACTGTCGCTCAATGGACAAGAAGGCAATGGCTATGCAGAGCAGTTTATTGACTGTTTATGAGGCACTCTACTTGGATACAGAGTTCCTGCCCAATTCTGCAGTGACCACGCCACATGGGTGAGGTGTCATTGATGTGGGTCTGAGCCATTTCAGATACTAGGTCACTGTGAGGCACGGTGCGCTCTGTGCAGTAGCACTGTTTCTGGTTTATATTCTATTTGAAAGTTGGCTTATTGCATAAGCCTGAGTGATTGGGGATTGTGTAGTAGCTGATAAAGTAAAGCAACCTGTGACAAACTGCCAGTTGGCTTCTGTCTGGAGTTCTTTGGCCGACGTACGTCTGATGATTTTTCTCACGTTTCGCCAGCACGAGTGCCTAACATTGTCAAAGTTTCACCCTCCATTGCTGATGGTGTACTGGAGCCGAGCCCACAGCTGCAGACTGTATGTACCTGGAGTGCCAATGTCCAAGGGCTTCTCCATGGCCATTTCCGGCCGACCGCGGTGTTCTAGCGGTTCTAGGCGCGCAGTCCGGAACCGCGCGACTGCTGTGGTCGCAGGTTCGAATCCTGCCTCGGGCATGGATGTGTGTGATGTCCTTAGGTTAGTTAGGTTTAAGTAGTTCTAAGTTTTAGGGGACTGATGACCACAGATGTTAAGTCCCATAGTGCTCAGAACCATTTGAACCATTTTTTTGGCCGTTCCGGTGTGGTTCTCTTGCTGCCTGCAATGGTTGTTTACCTTGATCCTTTCTTCTTTCTTGTTGAAGCTGTTCTTCTGTTTATGTATTTCTATAGCTTCTCTGAAGAAGTGGACGTGATAGGTCTCTACAGCCACAACTTCCGTGTGGTCAGTCTCACACAACGTGTGCTCTCCAGGGCTGATTTCTCCACCTGCCCTAACATGCAATGTTGCTTGATCCTGGTGTTGATTGATCATCCAGTCATTCCAGCTCAAACTTTTCCGCATGTGCATAGTATGCGGCATAGTCCTGACACTGCAAGTGAGTCCCTTTTCTCCTTTACCGATCTGAGACACTCTTTGATTTTCTTTGTTGGTTTATAAATAGTCTTTATGCCGTATTTGCGCAACATATGGCCGATTCTGTCTGTCACTCTGGGAATGTATGGCAGAAAGGCTGTACCCAACATTTCTTTTCCTGATTTGTCACTTCACTGAGTATGTGACCATGTTATTCTTCTAATATAACTTGTGGAGTACCCATCGCTCCTCAGAACACTTTCCAGGTGTTGTATTTCGCATCCGAGGTGGTGCACCATGCCTCTTTTCTGGCTCAGGTGGTGATTTGATAGTTTGTGCAGGTATCAATGCAAGCTGTGTAACACGTCTTCACCATCCCTTGTGACCGACACTTCTAGAAATGGTAGTTTTTTATCCTTGTCTACTTCCATGGTAAATTTTAAGTTGGCGTGGAGGCTGTTCAAGTGTCTGTTCTTTACCATGGCTCCACACAACAAAGGTATCATCAACGTATGTGTAGCACACCTTATGTTCACAAGGTGCCAAGTCCAGTGCCTGTGCTTTGAAATGTTCCATGAAGAAGTTGGCCACCACTAGACTAAGAGGACTACTCGTGGTGATGCCTTCCAGCTGTTCATAGAAGTTGCCATTCCACGTGAAATTGCTGGTGGTGAGACATGCATGAAAGAGCTCTGTGATGCTTTGTTGAAAAATGGAACCGATGTGCTCCAGAGAGTCAGTGAGTGGCACTTTTGTAAACAAAGAAACAACATCCAAGCTGACCAGGACATCATTTGGTGCAAGTTTTAGTTTCTTCAGCTTCTCAATGAAATATTGTGAGTCCTTTATGTAAGTGTCAGTCTTCCTGGCATGCGGCTGGAGAGGGCCCAAGTGTTTAGCCAGTTTATATATTGGTGAGCCAGGAGTGCTAACAATCAGTCTCAGTGGAATGTTATTCTTGTGGATCTCAGATAATCCATACAGTCAAGGTGGTAGGGCTTCTGTGTTGTGCAGGTTCCTCTGTATGTCCACTGGCAGGTAAGATGCCTTGGTTAAGCGATTCGTATTCCATGTGATATGCTGCGTCGGATCTGCGCTTAGTTTTCAGTACCTCATCGGGTCTAATAGGTCCCAGATCTTCTGCTCATAATCTTTGGTTTTCATTATGATGGTCACATTTCCCTTATCAGCAGGCAGTACCAATATACTCTTGTTGGCATTAAGTTTCTTAATAGCTTGTACATCTTCTTTCTATAGGTTGCAATCTGGTGGTTTTGCTTGGCACAGTATCCTGGCTGTTTCAGTCTGTATCTTCTCTGTTCTTTCCCAAGGAAGGGTCTGAATGGCCACTTCGGTATTAGCAATGATGTCCTCCATAGGTATAGTTCTTGGGATGATAGCGAAATTCCCTCCTTTTTGAAGGTCAATTGTTGTTCAATGAGGCTGACCACTGTGCATGACTTGTTGGGAATCGCCTTGTCTGTCTGCTTCTTGCGTCTTGCAAACTTTTCTTATGTCGCTCAGTACAGCTTCAGCAAGAAACAAGAAAGCCTCAAGGTAAATGTATCCTACCTTTTCATTCTGCAGCAAATGACCATCACAGATAGCAAGAGAACCGCACCGGAAATGACCAGAGAGAAGCCCTTGGACATTGCTGCACCAGGTACATACAGTCTGGGACTGCGATCTGGTCTCCAGTCCACCACTAGCAATGGAGGGTGAAACTTTGCTTTCAAAATGTCAGAAAAATCATCAAACGAATGTTGGCCAAAGAATTTGAGACAGAAGCCAACAGGCAGTTTGCCAACAAGTGGCCACGAAAGCCTTAATAATTTTGTAAAGCACCCTGTAATTTGGAAGACTTGCAATCTGGTGCATGCTGCACAATTTTATAATGAAGCAGAGGGCTTGTATGTAATGTCCGATGTTGCTCACATGATCCTCGCAGATATCTACATCTACATGAGGTGCATGGCATAGGGTAAGCCCCATTATACCAGTTATTAGGGTTTCTTCCTGTTCCATTCACGTGTGGTGTGCAAAAAGGATGATTGTTTGAATGCCTCTGTGCTTGCAGTAATTATTGTAATCTTATCCTCATGATCCCTGTGGGAGAGATACATAGGGGGTTGTAGTATATCACTGGACTAATCATTCGAAACTGGTTCTTGAAACTTTGCTAATAGACTTTCTCAGAATAGTTTATGTCTGTCTTCAGGAGTCTGGCAGTTCAGTTCCTTCCATATTTCTGAGACACTCTCCCATAGATGAAACAAACCTGTGACCATTTGTGCTGCCCTTGTCTGTATATGTCCAATATCCTGTGTATGAGTCCTATCTGGTACGGGTCCCACACACTTGAGCAGTATTCTAGGATGGGTTGCGTGAGTGATTTGTAAGCAATCTCTTTTGTAGAGTGACTGCTCTTCCCCAGTCCTCTACCAGTAAACCGAAGTCTAGCACCTGCTTTACCCATGACTGAACCTATGTGATCATTCCATTTCATATCCCTACAAAGTTTTACAGCCAGGTATTTGTATGAGTTGGCTGAATCCAACAGTGACTCATGGATATTATAGTCATGGGATACTACTTTTTTGTTTTATGAAGTGCAAAATTTTACATTTCTGAAGAAGATTTAGGCCAAGTTGCCAATCTCTGCACCATGTTGAACTCTTGTCAAGATTTAACTCAATCTTTATGCAACTTCTTTCTTCATTCTAGATAACTGCATCATCTGCAAAAAGCCTAATTTTACTATTAATATTGTCTGCAAAGTCATTAATGTTTAACATGACCAGCAAGGATCCCAACACACTTCCCTGGGGCACACTCGAAGTTACTTTACATCTTACAATGACACTCCATCCAAGACACAAATTTCTCTTGGTATCCCATACAATCGTACTTTTGTCAATAAGCGTAGTTGTGGTACTATGCCAAATGCTTTTTGGAAATCAAGAAACACAGCATCTGCTTGGTTGCCTTGATCCAAAGCATTCAGTACATTATGTTAGAAAAGTGTAAGTTGGGTTTCACATGATCAATGATTTCGAAATCCTTGCTGGCTGGCATTGAAGTGGTCATTCTTTTCAAGATACCTCATTATGTTTGAACTCAGAATATGCTCCAAGATTGTATAACAAATTGATGTCAAGGATATTGGACAGTAGTTTTGTGAATCACTTCTACTGCCTTTCTTGTAGAGGGACCTGTGCCTTTTTCCAAGAACTGACTGGGCACTGTTTTTCATTTGAGGGATCCACAATAAATTATAGCTAGAAGAGGGGCTAACTCAGCCGCAAATTCAGTACAGAATCTGATGGATTCCATAGGGGCCTGGAGCTTTGTTCAATTTTAATGATTTCAGCTGTTTCTAATCACCACTGACACTAATACCTATTTCACTCATCTTTTCAGTGGTACGAGGATTAAATTGGGGCAATTCGCTGGGGTTTTCCTTTGTAAAGGAACATTTGAAAATGGAGTTAAGCATTTCAGCTTTTGCTTTGCTACCCTCAGGAACTGAAACTGTCTCATTTGCTAAGGATTGGAGCACATCAACTTACACAAGGGTTATTCAGAAAGTAAGTTCTAAGTATCGGTGAAAATCCAATGAAGCTTTGCACAGATGTGTTTGCCAGTATCTAGGGTATGCTCGTCGATCGCATCACATTGCTCTTTTCCATTGTGGGAGCACAGTGAGCACATAAAGATACCTAGAAAATAGTATATCCCGCCAAGTGTGGGTCCACACTGGGGGATTTTGCCTGATTTCATGTAACCCACATAATGTAACTGTCATGCAATGCAATTCCTTCTTCATGACAATTCTCTTCATCACACTGCAAGGGCAATGAAGATCCTCCTATAGCAATTTCAGTGTGAAGTCTTTGATCGCCCACCATACAGCCCGAACATGGCTCCCTCTAAATTACATCTGTGCACAAATGGACCCCTGGCTATGAAGACATTTTGGCACAGACAACGAACTGCATACCAGTGTAGAGAACTGGCAGCTACCTTCTATGATGAGTGTATGCAAAATTGGTATAATGCTGTGACACGTCTAAATCGGACTGGTGACTATGCAGAGAAGTAGCTGGAAGGTGTAGCTAACTGGTGCAAAAATCACATTTATGATATTCACGCTGGTTTCCATAATGATTGATCTCATTTTCAAGCAGTTGATGAAAACTTAATGTTGCTGTCACCATATTGCATAAGCTGACAATAGTGTGCTGCTAGTTACACATTTTCACAAATGACAATGCCCCTGGATCTTCTAATGTAGCAAATGAAACATTTGGCCAAACCATGACAGCAAAAAAACTTTGTGATGGAGCACATCCATTAACTTAAAGCTGTAACATGCTGCTGCAATGAATCTTGATTCTATTTAACTTCCTCGAATAATGGGAAGACCAGTGACAGTACACTGAACAACACTGCTGTTGTGGGATGTTTCTGCCACTTTTTTAAAATTTAGTTGCACACTTTCTGTTGTTGGTCCTGTTGTAGGAGCTGTTGTTGGTGGTCTTCTTGTGCAACCATCTGTTTCTGCTGAAGTGACATTAAGTGGTGCTGCTGCTGCTGCTGCTGTAACAATTGCTCCATAATTGCCTTGTCTATGATATCCACACAGTGAATCCGAGATACTCATTTCTAATCAAATATCAGCCCTATGCAAAGAGTTATTTTGAACACACAACAGTCACTTCAAGTGTGAATACACACAACAGCTCAAAATTGTGGTCCATACACTAGTTCACAGCACGTCAACAGCATAGTTACAGTCAGTTCGAATAACATCCACAAACATGTTCATGGTAGCACAGAAAAAATCAAACAGTGGAAAATCGAGGATGGAATATAACAATATAATGAAAAGGATCAGCATATAGTGGAGATGCTGAGTCGCAGAAAGGCACAACAAAAAAGCTTTCGGCCAACAAGGCCTTTGTCAAAATTAGACAACATACAAACACACACACACACTCACACCAAGCAAATGACATACATGACCACAGCCTCTGGCAGTTGGAGCCGGACTGCAGTCTGGCTCTAGCTTCCAGAGACTGTGGTCATGTGTGTATGAGTTGCATTTGCATGAGTGTGTATGTTGTCTAATTTTGAGAAAGACCTTGTTGGCCAAAAGCTAATTGTGTGATGACAGTCTTTTTGTTGTGCCTTTCTGCGACTCAGCACCTCCCTGACAGCACAGAGGTCCAGTAGGTATCTAGCATGAGGAACATGGTGAACAGTTAACTCCAAGTGAAGTGCTGAAGCTGCTACAGCATATACGGCATAGCCTAACTGACTGCAGCTAGCAGTGTAACATGTCCTCTGATGAGAGACTATACCCACAGTTGCCTTTTTGTCTCTGGTCTGATGTAACATACCTGATCTATTCCACAGTAGTCCCACACCACTTGAATCAACTCTTCCAAAAGCCGCCGCCCCCCCCCCCCCCCCACACACACACACATGAAATATTTATAGTCTGGACAGTGCTGGTTTTGTCAAGAGTAACATAATCATCACATTTGACTTGCCTGGACAGTACTAAGTTATTTAGAAAGTGGATTAAACTTTTGGACTTGTGGCAACACAAAAAAACAATGAACAAATGTGCCTCTTTGGAAACTATTGTCTTTGTTGTACTGTCCACTATTGTTTTCATGTCTCATACTGTGGTGTAAAGTGTACTCTGATTGCATTGTGTGTACAAGAGTTAATAAAGTGACTTCAGTACTTGAGTATCATTAGTACTCGCTCTCACCTGAATAGCTACTGACTGCTCACTGACTGACAACAACAAATAACCTCATATATTTAATGTATTTCTTGCTTTGTAATTTTGTGTTAGCTCTATGAAACAGTTATTTCACTAAATTTCTCTCATACTGATCCATTCCAGTATGAAAATAATGGAATTGATACCCATATTTCAACAGCTAACAAAGGTGAGAAAACATGTTGCTTTGTTTCATGAGCCCTTCATCATGACTTGTGTAGGGGAAAAAATTACAAATACCTTTAAGTCAAAGTTATGTACCACCCATGTATATATTATCTTAAAACACTGGACAGGGATACTAAGGTTTCACTACAGTAAGCAAGTTCAAGTTGGTATAGGTATCAATAGTCATGAATATAATAGAGGAAAACATTCCACGTGGGAAAAATATATCTAAAAACAAATATGATGTGACTTAACCAAACGAAAGTGCTGGCAGGTCAATAGGCACACAAACACACACAAAATTCAAGCTTTCGCAACAAATGGTTGCTTCATCAGGAAAGAGGGAAGGAGAGGGAAAGACGAAAGGATGTGGGTTTTGAGGGAGAGGGTAAGGAGTCATTCCAATCCCGGGAGTGGAAAGACTTACCTTAGGGGGAAAAAAGGACAGGTACACACACACACACACACACACAAACAGACATATGTAAAGGCAAAGAGTTTGGGCAGAGATGTCAGTCGAGGCGGAAGTACAGAGGCAAAGATGTTGTTGAAAGACAGGTGAGGTATGAGCGGCGGCAAATTGTAATTAGCGGAGATTGAGGCCTGGCGGATAAGGAGAACAGAAGATATACTGAAGGGCAAGTTCCCATCTGCGGAGTTCTGACAGGTTGGTGTTAGTGGGAAGTATCCAGATAACCCGGACGGTGTAACACTGTGCCAAGATGTGCTGGCCGTGCACTAAGGCATGTTTAGCCACAGGGTGATCCTCATTACCAACAAACACTGTCTGCCTGTGTCCTTTCATGCAAATGGACAGTTTGTTGCTGGTCATTCCCACATAGAAAGCTTCACAGTGTAGGCAGGTCAGTTGGTAAATCACGTGGGTGCTTTCACACGTGGCTCTGCCTTTGATCGTGTACACCTTCCAGGTTACAGGACTGGAGTAGGTGGTGGTGGGAGGGTGCACGGGACAGGTTTTACACCGGGGGCAGTTACAAGGGTAGGAGCCAGAGGGTAGGTAAGGTGGTTTGGGGATTTCATAGGGATGAACTAAGAGGTTATGAAGGTTAGATGGACGGCGGAAAGACACTCTTGGTGGAGTGGGGAGGATTTCATGAAGGATGGATCTCATTTCAGGGCAGGATTTGAGGAAGTCGTATCCCTGCTGGAGAGCCACATTCAGAGTCTGATCCAGTCCCAGAAAGTATCCTGTCACAAGTGGGGCACTTTTGGGGTTCTGCTGTGGGAGGTTCTGAGTTTGAGGGAATGAGGAAGTGGCTCTGGTTATTTGCTTCTGTACCAGGTCGGGAGGGTAGTTGCGGGATGCGAAAGCTGTTTTCAGGTTGTTGGTGTAATGGTTCAGTGATTCTGGACTGGAGCAGATTCGTTTGCCATGAAGACCTAGGCTGTAGGGAAGGGACCGTTTGATGTGGAATGGGTGGCAGCTGTCATAATGGAGGTACTGTTGTTTGTTGGTGGGTTTGATGTGGACGGACGTGTGAAGCTGGCCATTGGACTGGTGGAGGTCAACGTCAAGGAAAGTGGCATGGGATTTGGAGTAGGACCAGGTGAACCTGATGGAAACAAAGGAGTTGAGGTTGGAGAGGAAATTTTGGAGTTCTTCTTCACTGTGAGTCCAGATCATGAAGATGTCATCAATAAATCTGTACCAAACTTTGGGTTGGCAGGCCTGGGTAACCAAGAAGGCTTCCTCTAAGTGACCCATGAATAGGTTGGCGTACGAGGGGGCCATCCTGGTACCCATGGCTGTTCCCTTTAATTGTTGGTACGTCTGGCCTTCGAAAGTGAAGAAGTTGTGGGTCAGGATGAAGCTGGCTAAGGTAATGAGGAAAGAGGTTTTAGGTAGGGTGGCAGGTGATCGGCATGAAAGGAAGTGCTCCATCGCAGCGAGGCCCTGGACGTGCGGAATATTTGTGTATAAGGAAGTGGCATCAATGGTTACAAGGATGGTTTCCGGGGGTAACAGACTGGGTAAGGATTCCAGGCGTTCGAGAAAGTGGTTGGTGTCTTTGATGAAGGATGGGAGACTGCATGTAATGGGTTGAAGGTGTTAATCTACGTAGGCAGAGATACGTTCTGTGGGGCTTGGTAACCAGCTACAATGGGACGGCCGGGATGATTGGGTTTGTGAATTTTCGGAAGAAGGTAGAAGATAGGGGTGCAGGGTGTTAGTGGGGTCAGGAGGTTGATGGAGTCAGGTGAAAGGTTTTGTAGGGGGCCTAAGGTTCTGAGGATTCCTTGAAGCTCCGCCTGGACATCAGGAATGGGATTACCTTGGCAAACTTTGTATGTGGTGTTGTCTGAAAGCTGATGCAGTCCCTCAGCCACATACTCCCGACGATCAAGTACCACGGTTGTGGAACCCTTGTCCGCCGGAAGAATGACGATGGATCGGTCAGCCTTCAGATCATGGATAGCCTGGGCTTCAGCAGTGGTGATGTTGGGAGTAGGATTAAAGTTTTTTTAAGAAGGATTGAGAGGCAAGGCTGGAAGTCAGAAATTCCTGGAAAGTTTGGAGAGGGTGATTTTGAGGAAGAGGAGGTGGGTCCCGCTGTGACGGAGGACGGAACTGTTCCAGGCAGGGTTCAATTTGGATAGTGTCTTGGGGAGCTGGATCATTAGGAGTAGGATTAGGATCATTTTTCTTCGTGGCAAAGTGATATTTCCAGCAGAGAGTACAGGTGTAGGACAGTAAATCTTTGACAAGGGCTGTTTGGTTGAATCTGGGAGTGGGGCTGAAGGTGAGGCCTTTGGATAGGACAGAGGTTTCGAATTGGGAGAGAGGTTTGGAGGAAAGGTTAACTACTGAATTAGGGTGTTGTGCTTCCAGATTGTGTTGATTGGAATTTTGAGGTTTTGGGGGGAGTGGAGCTGGAAGTGGGAGATTGAGTAGATGGGAGAGACTGGGTCTGTGTGCAATGAGAGGAGGTTGAGGTTTGCTGGAAAGGCTGTGAAGGGTGAGTGAGTTGCCTTTCTGGAGGTGGAAAACCAGGAGATTTGATAGTTTTTTGTGGTGGAGGGTGGCATGCTGTTCTAATTTGCGGTTGGCCTGTAGGAGGTTGCTCTGAACAGCCGGTGTGGATGTCGGAGAGGAAAGATTGAGGACTTTTATTAAGGATAGGAGTTGACGGGTGTGTTCATTGGCTGAGTTGATGTGTAGGTGAAGGATTAGGTGGGTGAGGGCAATGGATTGTTCAGTTTGGAACTGGTATAGGGACTGATGGAAAGAAGGGTTACAGCCAGAGATGGGAACTTTAAGTGTGAGGACTTTGAGGGTAATGCCAAATGTCAGACAAGCCTGAGAAAATAAAATATGGGAGTGTAATCTGGCTAGGGCGAAGGCATGTTTGCGGAGGGAATGTAAATAAAACTTAATGGGGTCGTTGTGGGGGTGTTGTGAGGGTGACATGGTATTAGAAGGTGGAAAGTGTAACATGAGGCTGAAATGAAAATGAAAATAAAAATAAAAATGTATGGGGAGAGATAAAGGTGAACTAGAAAGCAACTGGAGATCTGGTGTGAAAAAAGACGAAAAAGTGTTGGTTATAGCTGGGCTATGTTGATCCTGTGGTGAACTTGGGTTGGTAGACAACGATGTGCACAAAGGTTGGTGGATGTGTTGCCGCCAAAACACGTTAAACGGTGGAGCAATTTGGGGAAATTTCGAAAAATCTGCATGTAAATGTATTAAAAGGAGTGGTTTTGTGGTGGCAGATTCTGAAAATGAGGCTAACAATTGTCTGACGAAGAAATAATGACGTTAAAACCTGTGAGAAGCGGCTAAAAAAGATCAGTGATGTGGGAAAAAAGGAAATGGAAAAAAAGTGAAAGATTAGAACTAGCCAAAATGGCTGTTTAATACTGAAAGGAACTGTTTGTGAACTGGAAACGGTGGATTTTATAGCAGCGGTAGTGTTGAAAGCGGGGGCGGGGTGGGGTGGGGTGGGGGGGGGGGGGGGAATTACACCAACAACTTGAAAACAGCTTTCGCATCCTGCAACTACCCTCCCGACCTGGTACAGAAGCAAATAACCAGAGCCACTTCCTCATCTTCTCAAACCCAGAACCTCCCACAGAAGAACCACAAAAGTGCCCCACTTGTGACAGGATACTTTCCGGGACTGGATCAGACTCTGAATGTGGCTCTCCAGCAGGGATACGACTTCCTCAAATCCTGCCCTGAAATGAGATCCATCCTTCATGAAATCCTCCCCACTCCACCAAGAGTGTCTTTCCGCCGTCCACCTAACCTTCGTAACCTCTTGGTTCATCCCTATGAAATCCCCAAACCACCTTACCTACCTACCCTTGTAACCGCCCCCGGTGTAAAACCTGTCCCATGCACCCTCCCACCACCACCTACTCCAGTCCTGTAACCCGGAAGGTGTACACGATCAAAGGCAGAGCCACGTGTGAAAGCACCCACGTGATTTACCAACTGACCTGCCTACACTGTGAAGCTTTCTATGTGGGAATGACCAGCAACAAACTGTCCATTCGCATGAACGGACACAGGCAGACAGTGTTTGTTGGTAATGAGGATCACCCTGTGGCTAAACATGCCTTGGTGCACGTCCAGCACATCTTGGCACAGTGTTACACCGTCCGGGTTATCTGGATACTTCCCACTAACACCAACCTGTCAGAACTCCGCAGATGGGAACTTGCCCTTCAGTATATCTTCTGTTCTCCTTATCCGCCAGGCCTCAGTCTCCGCTAATTTCAATTTGCCGCCGCTCATACCTCACCTGTCTTTCAACAACATCTTTGCCTCTGTACTTCCGCCTCGACTGACATCTCTGCCCAAACTCTTTGCCTTTACAAATGTCTGCTTGTGTCTGTGTATGTGCGGATGGATGTGTGTGTGTGTGTGTGTGAGTGAGTGTATACCTGTCCTTTTTTTCCCCTAAGGCAAGTCTTTCCACTCCCGGGATTGGAATGACTCCTTACCCTCTCCCTTAAAACCCACATCCTTTCGTCTTTCCCTCTCCTTCCCTCTTTCCTGATGAAGCAACCATTTGTTGCGAAAGCTTGAATTTTGTGTGTATGTTTGGGTTTGTTTGTGTGTCTATCGACCTGCCAGCACTTTCGTTTGGTAAGTCACATCATCTTTGTTTTTAGATATATCAATAGTCATGCATAGATGAAGATGCTTGTATAGGGTAGATTAGTGTGGAGAGCTGCATCAAACTAGTCTTTGCACTTAATACCACAACAAAATCCTTCCTCTTGGGAGTACTAGTGACTGTAGTAATGTCCAGGTAATTTCCAAATTGAATCGTATTGTGTTTTAAGATATACTGAATTAAGCATTGCTGCTACCATATTTTACGGACTATAAGATGCATCTTAATTTTTAAGCAGTTTAAAAAAAATAACATTTTTGCCACCTTTATATAAGATTGTCTTCACTGCTGTTGAGAGGGACACTTGTGCTGCATTTATTGAAAGATTTAACAATAATGTCTTCTCTCACTCTAGACCATGACTGTTTTATCCACTGATGCACTTGTTTAACTGTAGGTCATTTTAAATCTCCCTTCAGCATAAATTCATATTAGGTTTCATTCATCATCCATTTGTTCCATTTCTCTCTCTTACACACTTTAAATGGTTTATTTATTGAGACATTAAGAGGTTGCAGTTGTGAAGGACGTACTCCTGGAATAACAGCAAGCTCTATATTTCTGTGTCCCAGTTTCTCTTTCACAGAATTTTTCAAATGATTACTTAACTGACCTAGCACGTGAAGAGAACTCTTCTTCAATAAAGCCCCTTTACTTTTCTCTCACACACTTGTTAATCCATAATTTTTTACCAGCCTCGTACATCCAATCCTTTTCATGTACATGTACAACACCAGCTGGCAGTATTCCAGAAGGTTTTGGGATTGTTTTGCACTGGAAAATGATCATTGGATTAAGTTTGGTACTGCCAGCACAGCACAGAAGGAGAACAGTATTGTGCCTCTTTTCATTACCACTTGTTTTTAGAGTTGCAGTTTTAGCATCTTTTTGTGGCATTTTCTGAGATATTTTGGTTTTGGTTCCCATCCTAAGTCTATATGCTTCATAAACCTGTAGCACCAGCCAACTGCACTCTTAAAGCCTGTTAAGTTCCACTATAACACTCGCTTAAGAGCATGTATCTGTACCATTTTCGTATTAATTCCAATGCCATGTTGACGGTGTCCTTGAATCCATTTCCATATGTCATCTTCTAGATGTGACCCTTTTTGCATTCAATCGTCTATTTGCACATTTAGTATTCCTCATTTTTATCAGTTCTTCTTTACTAGCCTGCCAATTGTGACTGGTTTTTTCTGTTGGTGGAGGGCCGAAATGCCACTCACCTGCTCTGTTTCCATGTTCTTTTGCATATGCTGTTACTTTCAATTTGTGGCCTGCATCACATGAGTACCTTTTATTTATTTTTTTTTTCAATACAAAACTAACTACTAACAACAATATTGTACTGATAGAAATCACAAATATCTTTCACTTCAATTTCACTGGCACTGTAGACTGTAATGATGTGTCTTAGTCTACAAAGAGTTCTTCGTTTGTGGTGGCAGGGCGGGAGAGAGTCAGTGTTAGCAAGCTCATGAGCCCCTGCAACACATGTTTGTCGCATCAGTGCACTGCTGCTGTCTCCAGTTGAATTCAATGTTGCCAAATAGAGAGATGTTTCCTGTAGCAGCGAATATGTGACCATTTTTAAGACTGGCAGGAACTTTAAATTGAACCCTGGTCATTTTATATTAATTCTGTTTACAACATGCACACCAATTTTCGAAGGCAATTTTTCTAAGAAAAAATTGCATCTTATAGACCGTAAAATCCGGTGTATAGCATTCATGACATTGTTCATACTATTCCACTTATTGCTGTTTCAAACTCGTAAAACTGTGGGATATATTAACTCACTGAATGCTGTGTTATTTAACTCTTATCACCAAATAAAACTTGTAAAAAATTGTTCTTATCAGATTATTATTTACATACATCGATTTTTATGTTTCAGGAATTGTTGCAGATGGTAAGGAACTCTATTTTGCAGCAAAAGGGTGTTGCAGCAGACAACTTAAAATGCTTGAAGTGGTGAATTAATAAGACTATTTTATTGTTTTGAAGATGACCATATTCCACTTTTTAATAATTTGTGTATGTGTATGATTTAAAGATTTTGTAATAAGTTTAAAGCCGCAGTACAGACATCTATGATAGTACATAGTCCTACCATTCAAACACTTTCTCATAGGTTTCTATTGAGTTATCTTCTTTTGCTCTGTGCTCTGTCTGCCTGTGGTTATACCTTTGTTTCTATTAATAAATGTTTGCAAACATTACATTATTAGCAGTAACAACAGGAATAATGAGACACAGTGAAAACTCATTTTGTAGTCCTCTTTACAACTGCTTCACCTGCTTTTTTGATGGAGTTGATGTGAACCGGTATTAGTTTTAAGTCCAAAAGTTGACATTGGGAGCCTTCCATTGTATTAATCTTTTATTTTTGTGTCATATTCTAGCACTTTATCTTGGGGTGTTCAAAGAGTTCGGAATACTACCTTAACAATACCATTTTTGTAAACTGCATTGTTATATTTAAATTTCAAATGCTCAGTGCATTTTTACTGTTGTGATTATTCCATGAAGATGTAGAAAAAGTGAGGAAAACAAATAGAGAATATATATTTTACAGAATAAATTGTATTCACTCCATTGATCCTACATGAAATGGTTCTTTAGGACGTGGTGTACACTACTTATATTCTTTACCCTTACAGCCTATTATCTGAGAAGTAAAATAGGCCACACAATTCATATTTTCATGGATAATAATAAGTGCACATATTAATTACATATTCCTGGTACTTATTAAAAGAAATTCTTAACACTACAACTACTTTCTACCACAGTGAAACTACATTTGATCCTCTTAATGAATTACCCAGTTACTAATAGTACTGTTAGTAATACGGTTTTTGTTCAGTCTTTGTTCACTTATTAGCATACATCCTAACTGTAGATGGTTGTTTCTGTTACTGGACCCATTCTCATAATACCCTTGTCAACAGCCAATGTCTGCTGGATTCCTTGGGCAGAAGACAGCTTGTCAGCAGCGTTTCCAAAATAACAAGCAATTCCATGATTCACTGTGATGTCTTAAAATCCACACTTCACTTCTGCCAACACAATGTAGATTGTAAATAGTCTTCACGGGTTTGCCGCCGAATGACATTGTGCAAATTCGCAATATTTCCTTGGAGCAACTGTCCACCACCAGCAAGTTTCAACCATCTGAAGATGTCAGATGGTTGCTCTGAGGAAATATTGGGAATTTGCACAGTGTCATATGGCAGTAAACCTGTGAAGACTATTTACAACATATCCGCTGGGAAAGCTTGAAGAGGTACACAGTGTAAATTATTGAAAAACCTTTACATTCAGTTGTCGCCAACCTCGGTTGTCTTCTCTACCTGTGAGTAGTATGTTGCCTAGCCTGGATGGCAGGATGCTGATATGTGGTTGAATGCCTCAAAGTCTTCCTTGGCATACCAGGATACTGCGGTTGCAGTATCATCCAAGATTTCTCAGTGTCGCTTTGGAATCCAACATCCTTAATTCCCGTGGTGTGAGTCCCAAACAATTGAAGGCCATTTTCATCCACAAATTAATACAGTAATTTCCAAATATGTAATGACTGAAATACACAATACATTGATGACCATTATTACAACTTCAGGTTGTGGCACTGTCTACGTCAACAGTCAGCACAAAAAAATCTATAGCCATCCTGTAGACAATGAGGTGCCGTAAACTCTCTCTCAACTGATGAGCACTAATTGGAACAAAACCCTCCACTTCAAGAATACTGTGTAACAGTTTGTACATACTATTTCCTAATAAATTAACAAGAAACACTGAAGCAGAGCAATATGAAAGGTTTCTCGCAATTAACTTTGGTTTAACATTTGAATTTATCATAATGAATACATAAAAGAATGCTGACTCCTCCACTGTAGATTGAAAATTGAGCAACATACATGTCAATACAACTTCAGGATCAACTCTCGCTGTATAGAAAGAGTAAGCCCGCCGCCCTCCCCCCCTCCCCCCCAAACCTAGCACAATAAATGTTTATATTCACATTACTTAATATGCACTACATGCATCTTAGCATTATATTTGACTTGTCAGTTTGAATCATTGTCATAGCAGGATTAGTTTACTGAAAAACATGGTTGAAATACAATGAAAAAAATAAAGCACTAAAAGGGCATAGTTGGATGTAAATGTAACTTCGTGCATGTAAACACCATCGATGGGTATGTACATGATTCGCTGCAATTCTCAGTGATAGGTAGGACAGCCACCAGAGTGTATTAGTGTTGTTTCTATTTAGTGTTGTTCACAACCTGGTAGGGTATATAAATAGTGTGAACTGTTTTAGATTTTGAGTGAACACAGAGATGTCACACACTCGTGTGAGACAGCATTATCGGCACCTGAAAAATTCTAAAAGGGGCCTCACTGTGGGTCTCCATTGGTCTGAACGATATCCAGACTTCTGACATATTGATATGTGACAATGGCCCAAAGTTAGACTTCATGGGAATGTGAAAGCAGGAACACTCGTCATCCACCAGATCTGAACACCGAAAGATGGTGTTGTTGTTGTGGTCTTCAGTCCAGAGACTGGTTTGGTGCCGCTCTCCATGCTACTCTATCCTGTGCAAGCGTCATCATCTTCATGCACCTACATCCTTCTGAATCTGCTTAGTGTGTTCATCTCTTGTTCTCCCTCTATGATTTTTACCCTCCATGCTGCCCTCCAATACTAAATTGGTGATCCCTTGATGCCTCAGAACATGTCCTACCAACTGATCTCTTCTTCTAGTCAAGTTGTGCCACAAATTTCTCTTCTCCCAAATTCTATTCAATACCTCATCATTAGTTATTTGATCTACCGAAAGACAGGAATGCCATATTGTGCACCAAACACATCATAACCCATTCACATCTACACCTTCCAGCTTAGAACAAGTAATGGACTCCCTGCAACATTCTGTATCATCCTACACCATTTGCTGGACACTAGCAGCAGCCACGATAGGGAATTACCATCCCATACGTAGGCTGCTGTTAGCACAACAGCACAAATGGCTGCATCTGGTGTGGTGCCATGTCTGCAAAACATGGACTGCTGATGAATGGTGTCGCATTGTGTTTTTGGTGAATCACGGCTCTGCACTATCCTGAATGAGAGTTGTCGTCGAGTTTGGCAGTGACCCGTGGAGAGTTACCATTCTTCCTATGTTCTGGAGAAGCACAGCAGTGTCCAGTACACTCCTAGTGTCATGGTGTGGGGAGCCATCAGATATGACTTCAGGTCACAGCTGGTAGTGATTGAGGGAACTCTGTTGCCACAGCAGTATGTCAAGGACATCCTGCATCCTCATGTGCTACCTCTCATGCGACATTATCATGGTGCCATTTTTCAACAGGACAATGCCTACCGACAAATGGCACCTGTCTCTATGAAATGTTTCTGGGATGGTGAGGTTGACCCATGGGCAGCGGTATCCCAGATCTGTTCCTGACAGAAAATGTGTGAGACTAACTGGGTCATCAACTTCACCCCAGTGCCAGTATTTCAAAGACCACTTACAACAGCTGTGGCCCAACTTGCCTCAGGAGAGAATACAACAGCCTTATGACAGCCTTTCCAATGAAATCAGTTCATGCAACCAGACCAGATGGGGTTCAATATCGTAGTAATAAGCAGTCTCATACTGTGAAGTTCTTTGTAAATTTGAGTCGATTTTGTAATCCCGAAATAACATCACATAACTTTCACTTTGTTTCCTCTTCCCCTTCTGGGTGCTCCACTTTTTTTTGTTGCACTGTGTATGTTTAACCATTGCAATAGCAGAGGAGTGAATTGATTTAAGTCACTGTTGATGAACTATCCTGGGCACTTTATATTACTTGAATCCA
Organism: Schistocerca nitens; assembly: GCF_023898315.1. NCBI lineage: Eukaryota > Metazoa > Arthropoda > Insecta > Orthoptera > Acrididae > Schistocerca > Schistocerca nitens. The sequence goes on from NC_064619.1 coordinate 212,564,491, forward strand.
CTTACTCATGATGTTTCCTTACCATCTTTCTCGGCACATCGATAACTGCTGTGGTCACTGTCAGAAAATTTGTTATAAAGACAGAACAGTTTTGAAGGAAGCAGTGAAATTGGTTTTCTACCTTTCAGAGCTATAGATGTTAATCAAAATTATACTGACAACTATCGAGAGTGAGAAAATAAATGTATTGCACAAACACTGAAGCTGATAGCAATGAAACCACAAACTACTGTGTACCCAGCTATGAGCAGTTGAACTATTCATTGTCAATTTCTTGTTCATGTTGAATTTTTAATGTTTTAACGGTTACGGTATTGTAACCTTCTACAGTTATGTTATCGGCAGCCGTCTTTATCTTGATGCTGATAACAGTAGGCATAACCATGATACAATTAAAATTAGCATTAAGTACTCGTAACATGCCTAACTGAGCTCTTGATGTATGTGGTATGTTGTTGTCGTAATGTCAGCAGCTCCAGCAGTCACTATTGCCAACAGTTACTCCCTGTTATACAGGTCGTCCACATCTGCATACTCGTACTTTCACAAAGAACAGGGCCACCCCCTGCAACTGACTCTTACAATTCTTCACTACTGTCTGGCACAGAATAGTTCCTGTAATACCAATTCACTCTTCAGCCTCAAGATACTTTGTGATTCATTGGTTGATTCCAAACTGCTCATTTTCTGAATTAAATTTATACTTTGAGTGGTCCATGGAAACACCAAAATTAAGTATAATTTTTTATAAGGAATGTATTGTAATTTATGGTGTAAACCCATACAGTTGGAAGTACATGACACTAGAAGGGAAAAAAGGCTCAGTAAACATAGATCCACAGACAAACTGTTTGTGAGCTGATTGCAACTTTGTGGTTACCAGCCACTACTGACATGTTTCTGTGTAAACACCACATGCTTGTCTGTGGTGTGGTCTTTGTTTACATTTTCGATATGTGGAGTCATAAACAGAATGGATACAACAGTACAGTACACAGTCAGGGTGCCACTCATGTCAGTTGTTTACAGAGCATCAGTTATGTTGTACGAGTATTGGTGGTACACGGAACTTAATAGTAATGAAGAGTGTGCAGATATGCATTTCATATAGGGTACGGCTTATAGCAATCCACGAGAGGCTGCACACTTGTACAAAGAAGCATACGCTACCAGAAGGCAACACGAGAAACTGGGTGCTTTGTACATGCTACGGAAATGGGTAGGCCTGCAGGAATTACTTGTTTGCTTCAAGATGTGCTGGAAACAGTGTAACACTTCCCAGAAATCTCAACAGATTTCTGGAATGAGCCACAGTAGTGCTTGGAGAATAATGCATCACAGTGCAGTTCACCCACATCACCTCCGAGTTCAGTATCTTAGTGAGGGGTCTTTGGTCCTAGACTAACATTCTGTCAGTAGACGGAACGACCACTCTAAGTTTGACAATAAAAGTGTATTTACAGATGAAGAAAGGCTCACTTGTGATGGCGTGTTTCATTATCACAATTCTCACATCTAGGCCCCAATCCAAGCGCTGTCAGTGATGTTTCTCATTGAATGTGTGGTTAGGGGTGTTAGTTGATGGTCTTAATGGGCTGTACATGTTAACAAACAAACTCAATGGGCAAAATTAACTTTGGTTTCTGTAGCATTATCTAGTAGGATTGCTCAAGGATGTTCCCTTAGAGCAATGTCAGAGATTGTGGTACATGCATGATGGAGCACTGGCATATTTTGCTGCTTTCGTGAGTCAACACCTAACATGCCAATATGGCCAAAGGTGCACTGAGTGCGGAGGATGTGAACTGTGGTCTCCGAGATCACCTGATCTGAACATTATTGATTTCTGTGTTTGATATTAGCTGCAGCATGCTTAGTGACGGATCTTTCACTGCCAGGCCAGCAGGCATGTGGCTCAGGCAGGAGAGTGTGCCTGCTGTGGCTGCCAGTGGGCACAAGGTAGTCAGTTTCTTCAAGGTGTAGAGTACGCCCCTTTAGTTAACACAGTTGAAGAATTGGAGCAGGGGCTTGTCAATTGTTATCACGAATTTCAAAATGATCAAGGCACATTTGAAAGGATTCGAAACTCATTGCAGTGACAGGTACAATTCTGCATCAGGGTGCAAGAACGAGACTTTGAACAACTCCTTTAGCTATGTGTACAGTCATTAAAAGTGTTTTTGCAAAAAACCTGCACTTTACCAAAGTATCTCTAATAAGGTTTCTTAATGTTGTAACCTTTTCCTACCTGGGAAGACATTCACACAGAATTTAGTCAGTGGTGACAGGTACTCACAAAATCTCAGTTTGTTTGCAGACCTGCATTCACTGAGACTTTTTGCTTCTAGGATCGTGTACTTTCAATTATATCTGTTTATGCCATTCATTGTGAAATGCCCTATATATTATTAACTAATTCTTCAGATTTTAATTAACAGTGGGTTTTGCATTTATAAGATCTGAATTTTGAAACTGCCTTCAATGTATATGCCAATTAGATATTACTTGGTTTGAATGAAACTCTCCCCAGTACTTTTGTAGATTTTATAAGGGATTATGATGCCTACAGTGGAACCGTAGAGATGACTGGTTGAACCAACAGAAGACAAAGTTGCAGGTATGTTAAGTGTGTCATGACTTAACAAAAAAGACAGTCTCTTGGCATAAGGAATTATTTTTAGAATGTAATAGTTGACATGGAGAGCTAGGCTCTTATTGATTCTTGAGAGGAAAGTTTGTGTGTGTGAAAATGGTTAGTCATGTATACAGAGAACTGTTAACTGATGTTGTGGCACATATTAAACTAAGACACAAAGGAATTAAAGACGTTAGATGCCAGTTGGCACTGGTTTACATCAATGGGGCAAGTTGAAAATTCAACTGGACTAGGATTCGAACCCGGGTCTCTGCTTACCAGACAGATGTGCTGACCACTGCACCATCCTACACAGTGCTCAGCACAACTAGATGGACTACCTTAGCACACCACCTGTCAGACCCAAATTCTCAACTTACACTACTGATATAGTGCCCATCCTCATTAGCCTCATTACTCGCGGCATCTCAGACTTCTGTCAGAGTTCAAGCTTCGTGTGCTTCTGCACTGAAGGTGTCACTGGCCATCATCTTCTTAGTTATATACACAGAGTGGACCATTTTAATCCATAATGGGGAATAACTCAGGATAGAGATGAGATACAGCAAAATGTTTTGGATAAAAGTTGTAGGTGGAAAAGAGGGTCATGCATAATGGGCATGATCTTGAAGGTGATTTGGAGGTGAAAGTGATTTTTTAACATAAGAACCCTAATATTTAATTTAAGATTTGGAAAGAGTGGCACATTTTTCATATGAAATGATACACTATTTGAGATTGTGGTTAGGTTTAGTGACAGTCAAATAAGCAAATATTTTTTTTAGTTCTATTAGCTACAAAGTTAGATACAAATTGGAAGCGTCATCCCGAGGAATGAGAGTTGAGGGGACTCACTTAACGACTTGTAAATCTATTATCTTCATTTTATTTACATCTGTTCTGTCTTGCAAATGCCGCAATAACAGTTGTACATTGTGATGTATCTACTTTTGCCACAAAACATTAAGGCTTAATGTTGCAATTTCTGTTCGCTTTTTCCACATTACAAATAGGGTATTCGGGAAACAAAAATGACCCTTCAAATGATCTTTGGTAATTACCTTTAAGATTATATGTGACCCCTTATGCTTCTTCCAATTTGTATCTAATGTTGTGTTTTGCTGTATCCCTCCTCTATTTTGAGTTAATCCCTACTTGAAACTAAAAACATGTTTGCTTATTTGACCTCCTTTGAACCTTGCTTGCCATGACCTTGAATAATGTATCATTTTGTACATAAAATTTGCCACTCTTTTCAAATTTTAAATATTAGGGTTCCCATTTAAAAAATCAGTTTAACCTCTAAATTACCTTGAAACCCACATTCGAGGTCACGGGCATTAGTAGCAACGTGTAACCCTCTTTGCCACCTACAACTTTTATCTAAGACATTTTGCTGTATCTCATCTCTGTCCCAGTTGATTCCCATTATGGATATAAATGGACCACACGGTATATATAAAAATATGCGATCAAAGGCAGTGTGCCTGATAAAAAGGGTGGTTTGAAAAACAAGGCTCCAATTTATTAAGACAGAAGTGAAAGTTATGGAGACTGGGATTAAAAGAGAAGAGCTAGTTTCTCAGGTATATAATAAAAGTTTAAATGGGTCTAAACGGACATTAACTGAAATTAATGTTTTGGTAATTAAAATCACCATGTTCCAAGATTTTGTAATTAGATGTTAAGATGGTTTACACGATATCTTTCACCTCAGCGGGGGGCCACGTGACATTACATTTTTATGAAACGACGTGTGCCACGCCCAGGCTTTCATGTCAATGTAAGACAGAGATTTAGGAACCAGGTTTTAAATTGTAAGACTTTCCAGGGGCAGATGTGGACTCTGACCACAATCTATTGGTTATGACCTGTAGATTAAAACTGAAGAAACTGCAAAAAGGTGGGAATTTAAGGAGATGGGACCTGGATAAACTGAAAGAACCAGAGGTTGTACAGAGTTTCAGGGAGAGCATAAGGGAACAATTGACAGGAATGGGGGAAAGAACTACAGTAGAAGAAGAATGGGTAGCTTTGAGGGATGAAGTAGCAAAGGCAGCAGAGGATCAAGTAGGTAAAAAGACGAGGGCTAGTAGAAATCCTTGGGTAACAGAAGAAATATTGAATTTAATTGATGAAAGGAGAAAATATAAAAATGCAGTAAATGAAGCAGGCAAAAAGGAATACAAACGTCTCAAAAATGAGATCGACAGGAAGTGCAAAATGGCTAAGCAGGGATGGCTAGAGGACAAATGTAAGGATGTAGAGTCCTATCTCACTAGGGGTAAGATAGATACTGCCTATAGGAAAATTAAAGAGACCTTTGGAGATAAGAGAACGACTTGTATGAATATCAAGAGCTCAGATGGAAACCCAGTTCTAAGCAAACAAGGGAAAGCAGAAAGGTGGAAGGAGTATATAGAGGGTCTATACAAGGGCGATGTACTTGAGGACAATATTATGGAAATGGAAGAGGATGTAGATGAAGATGAAATGGGAGATATGATACTGTGTGAAGAGTTTGACAGAGCACTGAAAGACCTGAGTCGAAACAAGGCCCCCGGAGTAGACAACATTCCATTGGAACTACTGATGGCCTTGGGAGAGGCAGTCCTGACAAAACTCTACCATCTGGTAAGCAAGATGTATGAAACAGGTGAAATACCCTCAGACTTCAAGAAGAATATAATAATTCCAATCCCAAAGAAAGCAGGTGTTGACAGATGTGAAAATTACCGAACTATCAGTTTAATAAGTCACAGCTGCAAAATACTTACACGAATTCTTTACAGACGAATGGAAAAACTAGTAGAAGCCAACCTCGGGGAAGATCAGTTTGGATTCCGTAGAAACACTGGAACACGTGAGGCAATACTGACCTTACGACTTATCTTAGAAGAAAGATTAAGGAAAGGCAAACCTACGTTTGTAGAGAAAGCTTTTGACAATGTTGACTGGAATACTCTCTTTCAAATTCTAAAGGTGGCAGGGGTAAAATACAGGGAGCGAAAGGCTATTTACAATTTGTACAGAAACCAGATGGCAGTTATAAGAGTCGAGGGACACGAAAGGGAAGCAGTGGTTGGGAAGGGAGTAAGACAGGGTTGTAGCCTCTCCCCGATGTTGTTCAATCTGTATATTGAGCAAGCAGTAAAGGAAACAAAAGAAAAATTCGGAGTAGGTATTAAAATTCATGGAGAAGAAATAAAAACTTTGAGGTTCGCCGATGACATTGTAATCCCGTCAGAGACAGCAAAGGACTTGGAAGAGCAGTTGAATGGAATGGACAGTGTCTTGAAAGAAGGATATAAGATGAACATCAACAAAAGCAAAACGAGGATAATGGAATGTAGTCAAATTAAGTCGGGTGATGCTGAGGGAATTAGATTAGGAAATGAGACACTTAAAGTAGTAAAGGAGTTTTGCTATTTGGGGAGCAAAATAACTGATGATGGTCGAAGTAGAGAGGATATAAAATGTAGACTGGCAATGGCAAGGAAACGTTTCTGAAGAAGAGAAATTTGTTAACATCGAGTATAGATTTAAGTGTCAGGAAGTCATTTCTGAAAGTATTTGTATGGAGTGTAGCCATGTATGGAAGTGAAACATGGACGATAAATAGTTTGGACAAGAAGAGAATAGAAGCTTTCGAAATGTGGTGCTACAGAAGAATGCTGAAGATTAGATGGGTAGATCACATAACTAATGAGGAAGTATTGAATAGGATTGGGGTGAAGAGAAGTTTGTGGCACAACTTGACCAGAAGAAGGGATCGGTTGGTAGGACATGTTCTGAGGCATCAAGGGATCACCAATTTAGTATTGGAGGGCAGCGTGGAGGGTAAAAATCGTAGAGGGATACCAAGAGATGAATACACTAAGCAGATTCAGAAGGATGTAGGTTGCAGTAGGTACTGGGAGATGAAAAAGCTTGCACAGGATAGAGTAGCATGGAGAGCTGCATCAAACCAGTCTCAGGACTGAAGACCACAACAACAACAACATGTGCAGAAGGGAGAATCCTTTTACATCTACAAGGTAGGATGGCAAGTGAGCGTTCACACCTGCTGTGTGGGGCCATTTGTTCCTCGGTGCCGTGCTTTGAAGGTCTTTACAAGACAAGGGAAAAGAGAGAAGGCCATGGCTAGAACAAATGCTGCAAAAATTACTTGCAAAATGTCTTGTGTAGAGAACACTTCTTGTCTTTATCTTATCCAAGGAACATCAGTTTTAAAAAGATCTGTCAACATGCACTTTGAGCGAGATTGTATATTGAGACATGATGATTTTTTAAGAGAAAGTGTTAATACAGAAAATTTCTAGTTCAGTCGTTTATGTTATTCAAGTAGCCTGGGAGACATTAAGCTCTCTTTCAGCACCCATCCACACATAAGGAGATGAAGTCCGGTGAAGACTGCTGCAACACTGTTAGGTGGAACTAAGTAGCAGGGCCACCTCAACAAACATCAAGAATGGTGATCGAGAGAAATTTTATGAAGTAGATCTACTGAAAACTTGTGCAAGTTTACTGTGTTGTACTTAAATATTGTTATTATTGAAGAAAAATGACAGAAACAAAAATTTGGGAAAAGAAAAATGTTTTGATAAATTAATGGATACAGAGGCACACATTTTATTTAAGTTATCGAAGATTAATTAAAATCAGAGGACTTTGCTCAGATTAAAAACTTCGTTAAAATGTTGTAAGCAAGTTAGGAACATCTCTTATCGATTGTATCATCAGATATCAATGGTAGGCAATGACAACCTCTTAAGTCCATCTGTCCCTGAAAACTCAGTTCCAGTACCAGTAACTCCATAATCAAAGAGAGATTTGAAAGTGCATAGATTCCTCTACACTGTCAATAACCAGGCTTCTACTATACAGTTAGTTATTCATGTACCAACTTTCTGTATCACTTTTTATTATTTTATAAGAATCCGGTTTTGCTTTACCTGCGAAATTTAACAAAATGAGGTTACGAGGTTTTCATTGCCTACCATCAATATACGAAAACTGGGTACACAAATGTGAGACGCTGTTTCACCATGAGATCGACAGTTAATTACTCTTCAGTTTCTGCATACAGTATTTATTATTTTTATTATAAACGTAACATTAAATAACAGCTAAAATTTGAAGACATGTGTACTACCATTCTACTTCCTCCCCCTTGGTTAAACACGGAAATTGGAAAACTTCTTAGGTACTTCTTTGGCTGATGGTGGCCAATGAAATATATTTAGGGGTTCCAATGGAACACCTGTCTTTGTGCTATTCTCATTTTCAAACCCAACATTTTCGTACCAATACTGAACACAATAATTGTGCAAGTTTTTCTTGAACTTACAGCAACTGACAAGTTCAGAAAGTATTTCCACAAGATGCAAGAAACTGTTTCCGCTATCTCACGGAAGATAATTCTGGAAGTTGAAGATGAAAACTGCATGGTTACTTGCTAGTAGACATGCACCTTTAGATCTTGACTAGAGTTATCTTACAAACTGATATTAGTCAGCACTGTTCAGTTCACAGAATTCTTTTACATCAGAAACTGATACCTAACAACCAGTTACACAGTCTTACTTTGATATCGTATAATGATGTAGACTGAACAGATTAAGTCACTATATTATGGATTTTGAGATAATTCATTGTGTGCAAGTTCCCTGGTTTTTTGAGATTTTTTCTGTACCACAATCTGATTTTGTTTTGGTGTTGTAACCGTGTATTTCTTCTCTGATAGTTTCATGGCGCTGTTCCTAACAAAGAGTACATGTTTGTGAATACACAGATTTACAAGCCTGACCTTGCTAAAGAGGGGATGGTAGTGTTCCTCAGGACCAGTCTTGTGCATTACATGTTATTTTATGCTTTGTGTTTTTTATAGTACTGTGTAATGTGTTTGTTGCCATACGAAAAGCCCATTTTAAGGGAAGCAGGAAAAACTCTAGATTGTAAAGATCTGTCAAATATGAAAGTCAACTGTGTACAGATTAAAGACTATTTGTTGTTGTTGGTTTTCTTTTTATGCTGTTACAGTTTGAAAATTTTAAGGCTTTTCTTTTAATTTCAGTGACTATACTAGAACAACAGTTACACAAACGTCCTTCTGGCTGCTGATCATTATGCAAATCTCTCAAGTCCTGTGAGCTGCGTGGAGTTTTCTGAATTTGGTCAGAAAAATTATCTTGGGCTATAGGTTCCCATGCTGCCTTGCATTTATTGGGTGCAAAGTCTCTGTCTTCAAAAGGAAACTGTTTTTCATATATGACCTTCAATTTGTTTATCTTTTTTTTTTCTTCAAATTCCAGGAACACTTCATAAGTAGTGTCCTGCTCAGCCCTTTGTTCGAAAGACAGTGTGTGTAGAGTAAAGTAAGAGCTTATTTTGGATAACCCTAGTCAGTCCCTCAGTATACCAAAATTTTTTACTTATGTATACCAGAAAAGGTAGTTTTCTTAATGGTTGGCAGGGATAACAAAATTCTACAAGTTATAAAAGAGTTATCAAAGTTATTTTCAATTTTAGTTTTATTATTGGACACTTACAGATAAAGTTACAAATTGTACATTTTTACTTCTTACCCACACCACATTACGCACATTAGAGTAAATTGATGTTTCATTACAGAGTTTGAGGAGCAATAGGCAAAGCATTGATTTGCAATGCCAACTATACAATTTCTATATGACAGTTAACTAATACTAACTATGCAGAAATCATTACTTGTAGCACACTATATAGTTTAGTTTTAATCAAATGAACTTGGAAGATTCAGAAAAGTTCTTGAGATCTGCTCATCTGTGCTTGCCATTTCAATGCTGAAATCTTGACAGGTGACAATTTTTATTTATACCTTACTATTTTTCTAACCAGAAATTCACTTAAAATCAGCATTATTAACATCACCAATTGATCACTTATATACCCTTACATTATTAAGTTTTCATCTGTCACTTCCATACTGCTAAATTCTCCATTTACCTCTGATACAAATGATAGCAATCACCATTTTTCATGCCTTCAACAACATATGCTTAAGGGACAAAAGTATCTATCTTTCTGTTAATTAATAGTCTCTATCTATCTCCCTCCTTCTAATTTCCAATTCCATGTTTGTTATTTATCTCTGTACCAAATATTACATTCTCTGTCTTTATACTGCTTGTATTAGGAGGTGATTAACTTGCCACATTAGTGACTCCTGTAGCTTTTGTCTTGTGCTGCTGATTGTGACCCAGCAAAAATCCTGAATTCATAAAGTTGGTTGTCTCCCACTGATGCAGTCACAGATGTGCAGCATAGCTGCTTATGATTGGTTTCTTTTTCTTTCTCTTGCAGATTGTGGATGTGTTTCTTGCGTGTAGTCTCCTTTGTTCTACTGCTGCTATATTTTCCCCTAAATATTTGTCTTGCTCTGTGTGAGAGATTGCAGTGGATACAATGTCCTTCCCTTACTTTTCTATCTGCTGATGTATTTGTTTCCAGTGAATCTAATTTCTGTGCTATTGCTGTTGTACCTGTAGCTGAAGTTGAAGGTTTTCTATCTGAAGTTTTCCACTCTAGCTTTTCTGGTACTGTTGCTCTGTAAACTTTTCCTTTTCTCGTTACATTTTCAACAATTATACAGAGCATTTATTCGTCACCTGTCTCATTCAGATGAAGTCTAGATGCTGTGTATAGTTCTATATCTTTAGAAATATTGACAAACCTCTTACCTTGCCCTTACTATTTTACTTAGGTTTCTGTTCATATGTTGAATTCATTAATTCACTTATGACCAGTGCTCCAAGTCTGTTCAGTGTTATTCTCAAAGCAAAAACATATATATTTTTCAAGGAAAACAAATTTTTTTCTTAATGAACAAAGTGCAGAATTAGGCTCATTTTATGCAGTGCCAATTGTACCTACCCAAATAACTGCATAATCTTGTTACGTTATGTTGTTATGTAGCATTATAGTCATGGGGGCTCTGAGCATTGCTATTCTCTGGTAATTATTTGCACTACGTTACTTCATGTCAGCCATGACTGAAGTATGAAATAAATAGCTTAGGCTTGTTTGTTAGAGGTAATCTGCCTGCATTCCCAACTTCCTGTTTAGGCTTAATGACTGAGGCACCAGTCAATCATTTTTCCTTTCAAATGTGACCTAAATGTGCATGGTAATCACTGTTGTTGACTGTTCAGTTACAATACTGTAGAGAGCTATGGAAAGTAGGATGGATGGGCACAGTTGAAACTGTACAGTATTACTTTTTTCCATATATTAAGTTTTCTATCATCTGCAATCAAGTTGTGAATTTTCATTGGTTTGACTTCTGTTTCTTTGGTTTTATTTCGTGCTTGTAGAATTGGCTTTTATTTCCAACTGCCTTTATCTTATTTTTTGACTTTAGTATGGTGGTGGTAATTGCTGTTGCCTTGGCCCCTCTCAGTATTTATTAAATATGACACAATGCCAATTGTGTCTACACAAATAACTGCATAATTATGTTATTTTATGCTGTTATGGTGGGTAGCAATCTATTTTTTCCTTAGAAATTTAAATTTTTTATGGAAAAATTGGAGGTAGATAGGGTTTTTTTTTTTTTTTTTTTTTTTTTACACTGCTGTGAGCTTTCTCAAAAATATTGGAAATGCTTATGCTGAAAAGATTTCTTGATTTTTTGGACAAACAGTTTTCTTATAACATCAGTAGCGTATCCCACAAAATGTGATGTAAAGGGAAATTATGTGATTTTGAATGTTAATTACTCAAGTAATGCAACATACTGATGATAGGAGGAAAATAATAATAATAATAATAATACACAAAGCAATCACTCATATAAACACATCGGCTACACCATTGCAATTTCATAACCTCTTCTACAACCCTTTAGATCACATAACATCAACAGATACAAAGAAAGTAAATTGGAAAAAGAAAACACTACATGGCAAGCACCCGTATCATCTAACACAGCCACACATCGATCAAGACGCATCCAACACATGGCTAAGAAAAGGCAATATATACAGTGAGACGGAAGGATTCACGACTGCAATACGGGATCAAACAGTAAACACCAGATATTACAGCTAGCATATTATTAAAGATCCCAATACCACAACGGATAAATGCAGACTTTGCAAACAACAAATAGAGACAGTACATCACATCACAGGCGGATGTACAATACTAGCAAATACAGAATACCCCAGAAGACATGACAATGTAGCAAAAATAATACATCAACAACTTGCCATACAACATAAACTAATAAAACAACATGTTCCCATATACAAGTATGCACCACAAAATGTACTGGAGAATGATGAATACAAATTACACTGGAACAGAACTATTATAACAGATAAAACAACACCACATAACAAACCTGACATCGTACTCACCAATAAAAAGAAGAAATTAACACAACTAATCGAAATATCCATACCCAATACAACAAATATACAGAAGAAAACTGGAGAAAAAATTGAAAAATACATCCAACTGGCTGAGGAAGTCAAGGACATGTGGCATCAGGATAAAGTTGACATAATACCAATTATACTATCAACTACAGGAGTCATACCACACAATATCCACCAGTACATCAACGCAATACAGCTACATCCAAACTTATATCTACAACTACAGAAATCTGTAATTATTGATACATGCTCAATTACCCGAAAGTTCCTAAATGCAATGTAACATATACCATACAGTTAAAAGGAAGTCACGCTTGATCAAGGTCCTCGTCACTTTCCATTTTTAACCAGACCTAAGGTCTGAGAAAGGAAAGAAGATAATAATAATAATAATAATAATAATAATAATAATAATAATAATAATAATGGCATGTAACTGCATACTTTTGAATTGAATTAATAATCAAAATGAACTTCCTCCTGCCTTGCCTAACCTTTAAATACCTAATATCTTAAAGAGTCAAAATTGTCAAGCACAAATGTTGTTCGTCCTCAAGTGGAAAAATTTGGTGGCACAGGACTGATAACGTTCAGTTTGAAGACAACAAATCATTTGCTTGATAGTAACAGTGAGGATTGGACTTCATAAAGAAAACTACAACTACAACATTGTGCACGAGTTAATAGGAGTGAGAAGCTAAGTAAAGTGCATTGTACATAACAAGAGGTGGGAGGAGGCAGTAAAAAATGAGGGAAAAGACAACGAAAGACGTAGAAAACTAAAACGCAGTGAAGCCAAGAGTACTTACAGTGAAGAAAAGCCGAGATGGAAGAAGTTAATGTAAATTAAGGCCAGGTGGGTGGTGAGAACCAAGGACGTGTATTAGTGCTAGTTCCCACCTCTGGAGTGCTGAGAAAATGGTGTCTGGGGGAAGAATGCAAATGGCGCCGAGATCACGATTGTCAGGTTGTAGGGCATGCTGTGCAACAGGATATTGCGAGTTTCCAGTATATACCCTATGACAAGTGCAGAGTTAGTTGAATTGGGACACATCAGTAGTGATAACTGCGAGGCCCATCCGTCTACAAAGTATCTTTACGTTGCATTAATTATGCTGAAAATCAAGTCGAGTTGAGTTCAACTCTGAACTTGGTGTGCACACTGCATGGTGATGTGCTCCTGCTTTCCTCCCACCTCTGAATCAATATACAGCCAGTTGCAGGGGATCTACTCTTCAACATTAACACTGTGCAATTTGGCTTCTCATTTTTCTCATTGTTAGAGATGACAGCAGCAATAATTAACAGAGGAAACAGCAGGACCAATGGGGGATCGAACTCAAAATCTTGAGGTTTGTAATCTTGAACTTAACACACTGAGCCACCGAGGCACATTTTTGGACAAACCAGTAATAAGTAATTTATCAGTTAAAATCTGCACTGAGCCAAAGGAACAAACTAGAATTCAGTCAATACAGTAAATAAACAAAATTCAGTAGCATTCTGTGTCATTCGTTATTTAAGCTACTGATCACAAATCTATATTAATAATAGAGCTGTTAGACCGTATTGTCTGTCTTTGCACAAACTAAGTTCCAAAAGTAGTAGATGAATTTTCATGGAGTTTTTGAGGGTAACTTGAGCATATGGCTCAGAAATCATTTTAGGAGGAGCCGGCACTCATGCGCTACTGTTTACAAGACCATTGACAATACTGAAATCGACAATGAAATCACTACTGAACCAAGGAAGAAAACAAAGTGAAGATGAAAGCTATGGGTTCTCTTGCTGTACTCGATTTCTGCACTTTTTAACGATGATAAATTTAGTCATGGTAATGAATGTAATGGATGGCTTACCATGGTGGTTGTTTGCTGTGGAGGTATTGAGAATATGGGTGGCCTTGACAGTTTTAATAATCGTGATGACATTGCTTATCGTACTTTTAATGTTGATGAAGTTTTTATTAAGGACATGATATTATTACTTTATGACGCCTTTTGTCTGAGGACCCGTGGACGTCATAAGGTGGATCAAGATGAAGCTATTTCTGTTTGGCGTAAAGGATCTGGTATTTGTGAACATGTAAAACTTGTTGGTGATTTGACGGTATATTACCATAATTAAAGAAACCTGATCCCGCCCCACACACACTGATCCCGCCAAGAACCGAGAAGTGATTCTTGGTTTTGTAGCTCTACGATACTCTCCATATGAGGGCACCCCTGTGCAACTTAAGCATAGTTTGGGGCACTGTATAGGCTTTAGTTCATCAAAACTGGATTTGGAAAATATGTATTGTGATTTACAGTTTAGTAAAACTTTAAAATTTTACAGACGTTGAGTAGTGTCTATCTGCACGGATTTTTATGGAAGTTTCATGGGTAACTTCAGCATAGCAATGGGCTATGTTTCATCAAGATAAGATCACTGTGAAAAAAGATATACATATTATAAGTATGTATGTATGTTCTACGGCTCCTATGAGCCTACTGGACCGATTTCAACCAAACTTGGTACACATGTCACTTAGTGATGGTAAAGAATTGCAAGAGAGGGAGGTGTTAAGAACAATCTAGCTATCAGATGGGCAAGAGTGGGGGTGAGAAAGAAGTGGAAGGGACAACACACGAATACCTAGGTTTTATTTATCCAGTATTTGAGAACAAGAGCACTTAGTGTATTGCAACAAACTTCACACGCAGTTTGAAACCTTTACAAAACTTTATTTGCTGACACACACGCCCAAATAATTCAAAGAAAAAAGTTTATCACTTACTACATTTTCACTGTTGATGCAGTAAACCTGTTGCCTCAGGTATGGCGTCTAAATTTATTACTTCTTTGCTAATAACTCTATTTACAACACATTTATCAGACAGTTTCCACATATGCCACTGATTGTACCTACAAAATTATATCGCTGTATGGCACAGAGAGAGGGAATGAGGAGATAGATATAGAAGAGGGGCAGAGAGAGAGGCTGACTTATCAAACTGTATATACATACCTGGGCAACGTTGGGTACTCGGATAGTAACAAATAATTATCCATAGTTGCAGACAGGAATAATCCTTTCATCTGTGAATAACTTATTTGTGAATAAATTTGTTTGAATGATCTACTTATCTGAATAATTATCTAGACAGAAACCGATTCGAATAATGCCAATCTCTGCTTGCTTATCTTCCCAGTCAGTGCAGTCAATATTACCAACTTTATAATGTGTTCTTTTAGTCCATTTGCTAGATTTACTTATGAGAGCCTGTAGTGTACCTGGACTGAAGTTTTTTAATAATTATAAACAAAGTTGACAGTTGCAATCAGTTGTCATGCTCCTCAATCAAAATATTTTTTACTTATTCTATCCGAAATATGTGTCAATGTCAGTGTAACTTTAGCTGCAGACTGAATGCAAACATTATTTCAATAGTTATTCATTGATGCAAAGTTACAGTTTCACAACTACATCTATGACCTACAGTATCTTTAAATGTTTGGTTATCACTAATTTTCATTATATGTAAACACATTTAGTCACTGTGGTAGCATTTGGTGAATCTCAGGTATACAGAACACACATTCTCTGTAGGAAATATGGAAAATCAACAACTAAAAAGAAATTCTAGTTCTAAATGCATTCCAACACTTGCTGGACCCATTTGTGCTGCTATACTGCGACAAACCTGTACAGAAACCCTGTTACCTTAGCTGTGTGGCAGGGATTCTAGTCTGTTGGCCCGCACTCAGCAAGTAAACTCCGTATGATTGTGAGTAAGGAACGTGCATGACCAAAGCAAGTTATGTGGATGAACACTGCTCACGAGTGAGGATGCAGTGTCCTAAGTGCACGCGTGCACACGCACACATACTATTTAGGAATTAATTTCCTTTGAAATGAATAAACTGTTAAATATTTCAATAAGAAAAGTTTTATTGTTTCTCATTATATAAAATCTTGTCTGAATCTACACACACACACACACACACACACACACACACACACCACTCTTATGGTTTGTCAATGTATGGATATTTCACATTCTCCTTGCCAGCTGGCTTAGCATGCCCAAGACATAAAATCTCATCATCTCGTAATGTATATGCTAAGTTCCGGATAGCCAAAGGTTCTGGCTTTTGTTTCAGTTCCTTTATTTGGTCTCTCAGCTTGGCACAAAGTGTTACTTGCATATTCTTCTCTTGTAGGCGCTGTTCAGCTCTACTCTTCCAGAAAAGAATTTGCCCAATCTATAAAAAAAAAAGAGGGTTAGTTTCCACCACTTTTAAAAATAAAACACTAAACATTAAGTTGATAAACTAGAATGAACATTATTTACAGATTACATGCTTATTTTGGACAAAGAATGTGCTTTTTCATAAGATATTACTTTATTTTTCTTCAGTTCCTCACTTAATAAACCACTGTTTCAGAATTCTCTCACAATTGCATCTGCACAACATGTAAGTGAGGTAAGACTGTGTAAACTCCGCTGTGTTTCGCCACTCATGACGCTTCTCTGATAGTTATGAATCATTAACAAACCAACTGAAAATAAATCACTTCATTTTAAGTGGAATGCATTTTAGATAATAAGCAAAGCAGAGGTCTCATCTTTTTGAATGGTCACCATGCAAGTGGGTGCATGGGGGACCCAACTCAATATTTACAAAGAACGTGGAGCGTAGGCTTCGGTGTTGAATGGCATTTCCCATCCAGTGCTCCACATTTCCCCTACAATGCCTTCCTGTAGCCCCCACCACTACCACTCTCCCAATGCATGCCCTGCCGTCTGCACATCTACCAGCTGCGGTATTCAGCACTTCTAGGCATCAGTATAACCTGTGGGGTCAAGGAGCTGTTTGGTTTCCTCTATGAAAAAGTGATTCCACTACTGCAGCGTATATACATGGGCAAGGAAAAAATATTCCCATTTTTACCAGTTAAAAGTACACTTTTCCCGTGTTAAGTGACAGTATACTTTTCCTCGGAACTGTAAAATTATCAATCCTATGAATGGTTATGATTTTATACACTGGCGTATAATTTCCTGGCACTTTAGAAAACGAAACTCAGACAAAAAAACACGTTTTGGAAAGATGTCTGATGTGCAGTAATATGTATACTGCATATTTTCGGATTACGAAAGTATAAATTTGAATTCCACGAAGCACCGCATGTTACTTTCCGAAGCACTGAAATCGAGGTTGCGATGCAATTTTGTAAGCCAGCCATAGCTCATGTCATGTGATCTCGCCAGCTGGTGGCAGCAGATATTCAGAGCATACGACATGTAATGTAGTCAGCCAATAGCAACATCACTGTTAAGTAGCGTGAACACACAAATGGGAAAAGTTACTTGTTAAAATTAATATGGATAATGTTGCTACAAGAAAAGAAAAGCTTTCAGATATAATATTGGTTTACAACACATTAATAAGCTGCAAGAGTAGCTAAGCTTTCACACATAATGTTGATTTCTTATTTTTAGTACGTGTTACACATTAAGATACATTACACAAATGTGTCAGTAAAATTTTTAAAAACGACATAAATGTCTGATCTTCTGGGCCCAAAATTATTCTAATTGGTCGTACTCAAAGAGATGATTTTTAAATGAGAGTCAAATGCTCTGTAATTTAAGAAATTCATCATACATTCTCACATATAGTTAATTTGTGCAAAAGTAAATTTACTTTTAAAATAACGCTTTTCAAACAACCATTTGCAATATTTTCCTGCAATCTGTTAGAAATGTTCACTTTAGCAGTTGCCACAGAGCTCGGGTAACAGGTGTCACTGCGCTTGCGCAGCTACACTGAAGGAGGAAGCCCGTGTAATCGTATGTGTAATTAATTAGATAATCTTACTTTATGTCATAAGCGAAACAAGACATTAGAGTATACTCCAAGGGCATCGGAATTTTGTGAGCCATATTAAAATGCATAATTCGGCTTAAAGTGCACTTGAAATGCAGCAAACAGTTGACTCTAGCCAATAGAGTGGAATTAAAAACTTTGTTTCAAATAAATTGATTGCCTCAGCAGAAAAGATTAATAAAAGCCAAATTTTCTTTAGCGAACCGGGAGGGGAAAAAAAAAACAACAAACTTTACTGTTCTGCGAGGTGATTAATGCTTGACCATCAGAAAGGTGTAAATAAAATAAAATCTGAAATTAATAATACGTTTTGGCCTTCTGTAATTATGTGAATGAATTTTAATTTACTTGATAGCTCCCGACCACAGAAATCTGCTTTGTTTTCATTTGGCATGAGAGCAATAAATGAAGAGGAAACAGCAAAATCACAAGACTTATTAAACACGGGTCAGGTGGAGACTACCCACCTTCCCAGTACAACTCTACAAGATAGTGCCGCCAGAAGTGGGAAAAGGTACTACACGACTCAACTGCGCATGCGCATGATCTCGCTCGCAACTGCTCAGACGAATCTAATGTAAGCAATTGTGACGTCACGCTCATCGGAGGCAATTTGTTGTTATGAAGCATTGCATAGTCTTCCTAAAGCCTTTGACACACTTTGCTTTTGGCATACGCTTGTATGAGCACTGTGTTTTTTTTGTTGTATATGGCGCATTTCCTTTTACATTTTTTCCTCTTGTTCGTGTTTTAGTGCTGAAAAAATTCCTGGGTTTTTCCCGGATCTCCCAGTTGTCCCCTTCATATACACCCTGTACTGACTGACGGTCTCTTCCACCAGAGGTTTTATGTGGTATGGAGGCCCACATGGCCCTGATAAACAGGTGGTGCTTCCCAGTCAGTATATCGTGCTGCATAATGGGGACAATTGGTAATGAAAATGGCAGATAGAATGACTCAGCATAATGTGTCAACATGTCCACAAAATTCTCTCTTCTTTCCCTACAAGTGTGCGAGTTAGACTATAAAAGCCATGCCCTGCTGTAGAAGTAGTCAGGTTAGTTCGACTTTTGATCAGGCGGAATTTGATAGGTTCCAGCATCGGCAGATCAGGACTGGGCCACAGATGTGTTTCAGAGCACAGAGCAGTGGTGTAGGGCACAACAGCACTGAATCCAGTCCAACAAACAAGCCCTATCAGAGACGCCAAGTGACACATGCATGTGCACCCACAAAGATACAATCGAGCTCCACCAGAGACACACACACACACACACACACACACACAGCAGCCTGATCCTGCTGGCAGCACTTGTAAACAGTAGGGGGCACTATGACAGAAGAAAATGAGGATAGCACACATGTAGACAGAGTATATGTTTAGACGACTGTAACAGTTATTATAATTTTAGTTTATGGCATTGCTGAACATTAAGCAGCAGATTTGTGCACTGCTCCCTGGTGTGACAGGCCCTGTAGACATGTGGCTGTGGCAGGTTTGCAGCTGTGGTAAAACCACACTATTGTCAAGATAGTGATCATTCTGGCTGCTGACTAGAGTCACAAGTGCTCAGATCATAGGAATTGACAAGCTGACAACAGTTATAATCTCAAAGCTTTCTTGCTACTTATAAAAGTAGCAGACCCTTCTCACAGGCCAACCCAGACTGCATCACAGGAGATAGTACCCATGACAACAGCATGGTGCCCTTCATGGTATAGATATATGTGCTTTAACAGTCCTTGCTGCTGCCTTCATTTTGAGATGCTATCAGCTTGTTGAGTGAGCTAAGTAGAGGAGTTGACACTGGAGTTCTATTGTGTAAGTTGTTTGGTTAGGATTATTTCACTGGGGAGACTAGATTGGAAGATAAAGCTATAGAAAGGTTCGGTATGGAGGTGCTCATGTTAATAGCACATACCATATTCACTCAAATCTAAGCCGCACTCGAATCTAAGCCGCACTCGAATCTAAGCCGCACTCGAATCTAAGCCGCACTCGAATCTAAGCCGCACTCGAATCTAAGCCGCACTCGAATCTAAGCCGCACTCGAATCTAAGCCGCACTCGAATCTAAGCCGCACTCGAATCTAAGCCGCACTCGAATCTAAGCCGCACTCGAATCTAAGCCGCACTCGAATCTAAGCCGCACTCGAATCTAAGCCGCACTCGAATCTAAGCCGCACTCGAATCTAAGCCGCACCTGAAAAATGAGACTCTAAATCAAGGGAAAAAAATTTTCCCGAATTTAAGCCACACCTGAAATTTGGGGCTCGAAATTCAAGGGGAGAGAAAAGTTTTAGACCGCACCTCCAAATCGAAACAAAGTTGGTCCATCGTAACATGAGACACAATTTAGGTCAAATGGATGAATATACAACTACAGTAGTTTGGTTCAAGTCGTAAGCTTAACAGTTAAGCTTTACCAAGTAGCCATTGCTGTGTGTCAGGTGTTCGGTCCTTATTTGTGTGGGTGCCCTTCCTTTTTCACGTGCTTCGCCTTGTTTGAATCGATTGCTTATTTTGCTTTGATATGATATATTAAGTGTCGTTCTCTTTGTTATAGGTGTTTACGTCACTCCAAGCTGGAACTGCATTATTTTAATGTGTCTTGCATTGTTTGTCGCATTCTGATAATGAGTGTTTACGACCTGATGCCGCTCGCGACATGGCTTCCTTTTGTGCGCGCTACTGCGGCTTACAATTAAAAAGAGAGAGAGAGAGAGAGAGAGAGAGAGAGAGAGAGAGAGAGAGAGAGAGAGAGAGAGGGTGGGGGGCGGGTGAGGCTGTGGCTAAGCCATGTCTCCGCAGTACGCAGTATCCTTTCTTTCAGGAGTGCTAGTTCTGCAAGGTTCACAGGAGAGCTTCTGTAAAGTTTGGAAGGTAGGAGACGAGATACTGACAGAAGTAAGGCTGTGAGGACCGGGCGTGAGTCGTGCTTCGGTAGCTCAGATGGTAGAGCACTTGCCTGCGAAAGGCAACGGTCCCGAGTTTGAGTCTTGGTTGGGCACACAGTTTTAATCTGCCAGGAAGTTTCATATCAGCGCACACTCCGCTGCAGAGTGAAAATCTCATTCGGGTTATCAAGTGCTGAGTGTGGAGATTCTGTGGACGTCGGTGGTGTTACGCCATGACATCATTCCGCTGATGGAAAAACTTTTGCATTTTCAGGAACATAATACACTGAGCTGTTCAATTGAGAATGTACATTTACAGCTACTAACTTTACAAAGCACTAACTGGGAATGTAGTACCTGTTTATCAGACACAGTATGACATTCCACACCAACTAAAACCAGTGGAGGAGGAGAGCATCCATCAGTAGGTACTGAAGAGTATTACAGACACTTAAACCAGTGCATAACACCTGATATGTATCCTTCACCAACATCATGGCAGCAGTAGACGATATGGGGCAGTACTAGTTTTTCACTACCATGGATGTATGAAAAGGATTTCCATTAACTAAAGGTAGGTCTGCAGGACTGATCTATAACTGCTTTCATAGTTACTTCTTGCCATTACCAATATCAAATGATACCTTTCGGGTTGGGGAATGTGCCAGCTACTTTCCGGCATCCTATGCAGTATGAAAGCACGTCAGCGCATGTGTAACTAGGTGACACAACAGTGTTTTCCAGTGGCATCAAAGACCCTATTGTGAGTTTGTGAAACATACAGGAATGGGAAAGCAGCACGATTCACATCAGCTTTATCAAAGTGTCAGTTGTAACTCAATTAAGTTTGGTATCTACAGCATGTCATCAGCTAGATCAAATCCCACCAGACCCTCTAGTACTAGAAGCAGGGCACAGCTTTTCAGGCCCATGACAAAAACACCCTCCAGGATGGAAAAGCAGCTACAGTCCTTCCTAAGCCTAGCTAACTACCATAAAAACTTTATGTTCAACTTTGTAAAGATTGCCAAGCCGAGCCGAGCTGAGCTGAACCACACTACTTCAGAAACATAAATGCCCGGCCTAAAACAAAGAATGACTTACTTCCATAGCTATTTCTGTAGGGTTATTTCAAAATGTCATAGAAACATGCCACAATCAAAGGGTTGTTGTTGTTGTTGTTGTCTTCAGTCCTGAGACTGGTTTGATGCAGCTCTCCATGCTACTCTATCCTGTGCAAGCTTCTTCATCTCCCAGTACCTACTGCAACCTACATCCTTCTGAATCTGCTTAGTGTATTCATCTCTTGGTCTCCCTCTACGATTTTTACCCTCCACGCTGCCCTCCAATGCTAAATTTGTGATCCCTTGATGCCTCAAAACATGTACTACCAACCGATCCCTTCTTCTAGTCAAGTTGTGCCACAAACTTCTCTTCTCCCCAATCCTATTCAATACTTCCTCATTAGTTATATGATCTACCCATCTAATCTAAAGCATTTTTCTGTAGCACCACATTTCAAAACCTTCTATTCTCTTCTTGTCCAGACTATTTATCGTCCATGTTTCACTTCCATACATGGCTACACTCCATACAAATACTTTCAGAAATGACTTCCTGACACTTAAATGTATACTCGATGTTAACAAATTTATCTTCTTCAGAAATGCTTTCCTTGTCATTGCAAGTCTACATTTTATATCCTCTACTTCGACCATCATCAGTTATTTTGCTCCCCAAATAGCAAAACTCCTTTACTACTTTAAGTGTCTCATTTCCTAATCTAATTCCCTCAGCATCACCCAACTTAATTCGACTACATTCCATTATCCTGGTTTTGCTTTTGTTGATGTTCATCTCATATCCTCCTTCCAAGACACTATCCATTCCATTCAACTGCTCTTCCAAGTCCTTCGCTGTCTCTGATACAATTACAATGTCATCGGCGAACCTCAAAGTTTTTATTTCTTCTCCATGGCTTTTAATTCCTACTCTGAATTTTTCTTTTGTTTCCTTTACTGCTTGCTCAATATACAGATTGAATAACATCGGGGAGAGACTACAACCCTGTCTCACTCCCTTCCCAACCACTGCTTTCCTTTCATGTCCCTCTACTCTTATAACTGCCATCTGGTTTCCATACAAATTGTAAATAGCCTTTCGCTCCCTGTATTTTACCCCTGCCACCTTCAGAATTTGGAAGAGAATATTCCAGTGAACATTGTCAAAAGCTTTCTCTAAGTCTACAAATGCTAGAAACGTAGGTTTGCCCTTCCTTAATCTAGCTTCTAAGATAAGTCGTAGGTTCGGTATTGACTCACATGATCCAACATTTCTACGCAATCCAAACTGATCTTCCCCGAGGTCGGCTTCTACTAGTTTTTCCATTCTTCTATAAAGAATTCACGTTAGTATTTTGCAGCTGTGACTTATTAAACTGATAGTTCGGTAATTTTCACATCTGTCAACACCTGCTTTCTTTGGGATTGGAATTATTATATTCTTCTTGAAGTCTGAGGGTATTTCGCCTGTCTCACACATCTTGCTCACCAGATGGTAGAGTTTTGTCAGGACTGCCTCTCCCAAGGCCGTCAGTAGTTCTAATGGAATGTTGTCTACTCCCGAGGCCTTGATTCGACTCAGGTCTTTCAGTGCTCTGTCAAACTCTTCACGCAGTATCGTATCTCCCATTTCATCTTCATCTACATCCTCTTCCATTTCCATAATATTCTCCTCAAGTACATCACCCTTGTATAGACCTTCTATATACTCCTTCCACCTTTCTGCTTTCCCTTGTTTGCTTAGAACTGGGTTTCCATCTGAGCTCTTGATGTTCATGCAAGTGGTTCTCTTATCTCCAAAGGTCTCTTTAATTTTCCCGTAGGCAGTATCTATCTTACCCCTAGTGAGATAAGCCTCTACATCGTTACATTTGTCCTCTAGCCATCCCTGCTAAGCCATTTTGCACTTCCTGTCGATCTCATTTTTGAGACGTTTGTATTCCTTTTTGCCTGCTTCATTTACTGCATTTTTATATTTTCTCCTTTCATTAATTAAATTCAGTATATCTTCTGTTACCCAAGGATTTCTACTAGCACTCGTCTTTTTACCTACTTGATCCTCTGCTGCCTTCACTACTTCATCCCTCAAAGCTACCCATTCTTCTTCTACTGTATTTCTTTCCCCCATTCCTGTCAATTGTTCCTTTATGCTCTCCCTGAAACTCTGCACAACCTCTGGGTTAGTCAGTTTATCCAGGTCCCATCTCTTTAAATTCCCACCTTTTTGCAGTTTCTTCAATTTTAATCTACAGGTCATAACCAATAGATTGTGGTCAGAGTCCACATCTGCCCCTGGAAATGTCCTACAATTTAGAACCTGGTTCCTAAATCTCTGTTTTACCATTAGATAGTCTATCTGAAACCTGTCAGTAACTCCAGGCTTCTTCCATGTATACAGCCTTCTTTTATGATTCTTGAACCAAGTGTTAGCTATGATTAAGTTGTGATCTGCGCATAATTCTACCAGATGGCTTCCTCTTTCATTTCTTAGCCCCAATCCATATTAACCTACTACATTTCCTTCTATTCCTTTTCCTACTACCGAATTCCAGTCACCCATGACTATTAAATTTTCGTCACCCTTCACTATCTGAATAATTTCTCTTATTTCATCATACATTTCTTCAATTTCTTCGTCATCTGCAGAGCTAATTGGCATATAAACTTGTACTACTGTAGTAGGCGTGGGCTTCGTATCTATCTTGGCCACAATAATGCGTTCACTATGCTGTTTGTAGTAGCTTACCCGCATTCCTATTTTCCTATTCATTATTAAACCTACTCCTGCATTACTTCTATTTGATTTTGTGTTTATAACTCTGTAGTCACCTGACCAGAAGTCTTGTTGCTCCTGCCACCGAACTTCACTAATTCCCACTATATCTAACTTTAACCTATCCATTTCCCTTTTTAAATTTTCTAACCTACCTGCCCGATTAAGGGATCTGACATTCCACGCTCCGATCCGTAGAACGCCAGTTTTCTTTGTCCTGATAACGACAGCCTCTTGAGTAGTCCCCGCCCGGAGATCCGAATGGGGGACTATTTTACCTCCGGAATATTTTACCCAAGAGGACGCCATATCATCATTTAACCATACAGTAAAGTTGCATGCCCTCGGGAAAAATTACGACCGTAGTTTCCCCTTGCTTTTCAAAGGGTTACTCAACTGGAATGATCACAACAGATACCTATGATGTGTGTTGAGTGAATTCATCAACACAGTGATACACCAACTTTGTGAGGCAGAAGACTCAGTCCTTCACGGGAACTGTGCAACCACACACATTGATATTACATGTGAGGAGCTGCAGAGTGAGCAGTACCACTGACCTGCCAACACTTTACTTCCCAGGTAGTGGGGGATAAAACAAATTTTATATTATCAGACATGAGCAGGCAAGCAAATTTTAGTGCCACCCAGCTTGTGTAATCAAGTGCTTAAGGACATCTTTGATTCAGTGCTGTCAAGTGACCACCATGTTGTTCCCATTACTGGTGGCGAAACATTAAACATGACAGAACACAATACATGAAAGATCATTTTTCCATACAGAAGGCAAGCAAAGCTGAATTGACAAGTACTACTACAGTGAAGACAACAGAAAATTGGCAGGACATTCCCAATTATTGGCAGAGATTTTTATTCTCCTTTCATGTAGATCAGAATAAATACATTGTGGCCATTATAAACCACTTTCACAGTACTTGGCTGTGATAGCTATTCCAGACCAGCACTCCAAGAAATGTAGAGTGACAATGGTCACACTGAGGATAGCGAAGTTGAATCTTTCATCACAGACCAGTGCACCTATTTTGTATCTGAGTTGAGCTGATTCAACTTTATTGCCTGGAAGAGGGTGCTGCATCTCAATTCCAGTAAGCCTAATTGGGGAGGGGAGAATTCTAAAGTAGGTTAAGCCACTATATGAAGAGCCAGCATCACACGTGGGATGAGATCCATATATACATGGTAGTAGCTTGCAACACAACAGGTAAACAAGAGTTTCGGAATCCCCTGCTCTTTTAAGGTGGAACAATACACAACAGGAACTGAAGTTTCTTGCATCTGTGAATAAGTTGAAAATTATATGGAATACAAATAAATAAAAAATAAAAAAAAAAAATCACCAAAGCTGTGGAGTGCAAGAATTCATAGTTGATAGGAAACATTACCTCAGAAATGTCACACTGACCTACAGATGTTATCAAACAACCCAATTATGCTGAAGGGGAAGGTGAGTAGTATACTGGGCCATATCAGGTCATCTAAACTTCTTCCTCCATGATCATTAAATTGCCACTACCGTGAGAACTATCACTGGGAATGTAACCTGAATCCAGATCTGAACAGGCACTCCACCTTTATTCACACCCGTGCTGCTCACATACAAGGTCTGTTCAAAAAACTCTGGAATATTCATAACTTCACGCCAGTAGTGTGTTGGAGCGAAATGCCGTTGGCATCCCATCAGTGCTTGTGTTTAACGAGTAACTGTTGGAAGTTTCATTGTTATATGTATGAAAGTTATTGTTCAGTGCTGTATTCGATAGAACATTGTGTCGCAGACTTTGCAAATTTCGAGATGGCACAGTTACAGGAGCAACGCTTCTACATTAAATTTTCCATGGAACTCCAAAAAACCTTTACAGAAACTCACCATATAAGGCAGGAAGCCTGCAGTAATGAGTGCTTAAGCCATACTCGGTGTTACGAATGGTTCACACAGTGTAAAAATGGTCTGACGGAAGTTGAGGAGGAGGAGGAGGAGGAGGAGGAGGAGGAGGAGGAGATTAGTGTTTAATGTCCCGTCGACAACGAGGTCATTAGAGACGGAGCGCAAGCTCGGGTGAGGGAAGGATGGGGAGGGAAATCGGCCGTGCCCTTTCAAAGGAACCATCCCGGCATTTGCCTGAAGCGATTTAGGGAAATCACGGAAAACCTAAATCAGGATGGCCGGAGACGGGATTGAACCGTCGTCCTCCCGAATGCGAGTCCAGTGTGCTAACCACTGGACGGAAGTTGAAGGTGACCCTTTTTCTGGATGCCCTTCAATGACTACTAATGGCAACCATCTCAGGATCGTCAAAGAAATTGTGCATGCCAATCAAAGACTGACTGACTGACTGACTGAGGAATTGCAGAAGGATGTAACATTTCAGTTGGGTTATGTCATGAAATCCTGACACAGCATCTCAGAATGCATCATGTTGCCACCAAGTTCGTCCCACAGCTCAAGAGTCAAAACCAGAAAGACATTCACCTTCCAATCTGTGAAGAGCCTTTGTAGGCTGCAAATGACGGCGAGATGTTCCTTAACTGGTGATGAGATGTGGGTTTACGGTTATGATAATATTGAGACCACGGTTCAATCTTCACAATGGGTTGGAAGAGGTTCTCCAATACCAAAAAAAGTTTGTCATCAGGTCAGATCAAATGTCAAAAGCCATTCTGATAAGTTTTCTTTGAATTTGAAGGATTAGTTAATTATGAATATGTGCTACAGGGATTAACTGCTAATTGACGGTACTATCAGGATGTGTTGCGACACCTTCGAGAAAATGTGAGAAGGAAATGGCCTGAAATCTGGTGAGGTAATTCATGCTCTTGCATCACAATAATACACCTGCACACTTACCCCTGTTGGTGCGTGACTATTGCAAAGAAAACTAAATCACTGTGCTGCCTCATCCTCCTCACTCTTCAGACCTTGCCCCTGCGACTTTTATTTTATTTTCAAAGTTGAAAATGCTGTTGAAAGGGCAAAGATTTGCAATGATAGACAAGATACAAGAAAATTTGCAGGTGGTGCTTCGCACGATCCAGCAAGAGGTGTACCCTGTCTGCTTCTAGAAGTCGAAACGGCATACAGAGAGGTGTATCAATTGGAGAGGAGAGTATTTCAAAACATACCATGCACAATAAGTAAAAACTAAACGTAGAAAAATTTTGTGGGCAAAGTTCTGGAATTATTTTAACAGTCCTCATAATCTAAAAACAGAATAAAGGAAAGCAAGTGGGTTCTGAACAACATGGCTCTGTAGTAACATGTTGTTACCCACATAAATAGCATTAGGATAACAGCCATAACAGAACACACTATGGCTGCCAATGGAAATAGAGGGACTTGGATTAACTGAATACAGTCAGAGATCTCTGAGTCAACCTTCTGCCTACATGTTACCATCATGGTTGCCATCTATTTCTGTTACCTTCCCACACAATGTATTCTTTGAAGTCATTACACCAACATCCTTACTTGCTTCAACTCCACCACTGATTACTCTCAGCTCATCCTAATATGCTGATAGTGTCACAAAACAATGGCATATTCATGCACTGTCTTTTACAGTAGAACTACAAGAGGCACCATATCTATGTTCTGAGTACCACTACATACAAGACTGTTGTAGTTGCCCTTGCAGCAGGGTACAACACATGTTCACAGAGGCTCCGGAACTAAGGACATGACAAGGGAAGATTGCACAAATCCATAGCATGAGGTTCACCAATACTGAAAAGCAACCAATGTATTTCTACAATATGTTAATGAACATATGTTCTCTGTTTACATGTGTGGAAACTGGAGAGTGTGAATGAATGAAAAATGAGAATTCTCATTTTTACTGCCATAGAGGGGAGGAAATACAGCAACACCTCACTGCTTTGAGGTGTGCACGACTGAACTGGGCCACGGCGGGGCGGCAGAGAGAAACGATGGGGCGGGAGGGGTGGGGCAAAGATGGGTGGGGGGACAAAGACAAAGTGGAAGAGGGGGAGTAAATAAGAGGAGGTAAAGGAAATTATTCAGAAAGGTGATGGAGATGACAATTTAATTTTAGTGGAGAGTTGGAGTTCTGTAGTAAGGAATGAAAGACTGGAAAGTAGCAAATGAATATGGCTGTTGGAAAGGAGTGGACGAGGAAGCCACCTGGTAGAATTTTGCAGAGAGCAAAATTTAATCATTGTTAACACTTAGTTTAAGAATCATGAAAGAAGGTTGTGTCGTAGAAGAGACCGGGTGACACTGGAAGGTTTCAGACTGAAAACTGACGAAATTGCAAAAAGGTTGGAAATTAAGGAAATAGGATCCGGATAAAGTGAAGGGTCCAGAGGTTGTCGAGAATTTCAGAGGAATCATCATCCAATGCTGGACTGTAATGTTTGGAAAATAATGCATAGGTAGCTTTGAGAAATGAAACATGGAAGGCAGGTGATGATAACATAGGCGTAAGGCCTAGAAGAAGTCATTGGATGACAGGGGATATTGAATTTAATTGACAAAATGTGAAAATACAAAAATGGTGCAGGCAAAGGGGAATACAGAAATTTAAGAAAAATGAAACTGACACAAATTGCAAAATCGTTAGAGGACAAATGCAAGGCTATAAAAGTATGCCTAACTAGGGGAAAGATAGATGCTGTCTATAAGAAAATTGAAGGCCCAACAGTACTGACCAGCCCACAGGCGTCACTGGATGTGGATATGGCTGGGTATGTGGGCAGCACGCTCCTCTCCCGGCAGTATGTCAGTTTCCGAGACTGGAGCCGCTACTTCTCAATCAAGTATCTCCTCAGTTTGCCTCACAAGGGCTGAGTGCACCCCGCTTGCCAACAGTGCATGTGCGCTGGAGTGTGTGTGTGTGTGTGTGTGTGTGTGTGTGTGTGTGTGTGTGTGTGTGTGTGTGTGTGTGTGGGCGCGCGCGTTTTCTGCTATAGAAGTAGGTTCTAAAAGCTTAAATGTATAGCAGTTTTCTTTTTGTGCCTGTCTGTGCTTCACTGGCTCCTCTATATGGTGAGTAGCAATCTACCCTCCTCATAATATTGTAATTAGCTTAAACAGTTATTTCCCCCACACCACCCCTGACACCAGGTGTTGGGGTACATTAAGCTTTGTGAGAAAGTCAGCCAGCAGGACAAACATTGTGAGATTATGGGTTATCATGAGATGACTACCACTGCTCCACTGGGGAGAAAGGGGGGGGGGGGGGGCATTGTTAGCACCAACAGCAAGTATTTTTATAAAAAATGTTAAATTTACTCATTTTCACCACACGAAGAACTGCTTATAACAGCAGTCTGTACTGCCCTTCCTGCCTGGTACGTGAATTGGTGAAAAAGCAAATGTAGCCATGCTAAGAGAACATAGTGCTGCATAACGGCAAGTCTACAGTGCACACACACAAATTTTAAGCCCTTAAACCATAAAACATGTCTCAAATCATTAATTTTTAATAACTCGCAATTCATAATGTCAGCTTAGCTGCTGCAGATGTAACTGTTATGCAAGTGAGTGGTAAAGGAAAGAAAATAACAGTAGTGTATGATTCTACATAACAGACATCTTCCATCAATCTGGATTTAATATGTTGACATGAAATATTTATAATGACTTCTATAACACAGTTCTTATTCTTGAATAACGTATATTTTAATAACAATGAAACAGTTCCTTGATCATTTCCAGGAATCCTCACAAAAACGGAAAGTGTCTGCTGGATAATGAAAACAATTTTTTTACACCCAGGCACACCTGATAAAAAAGAGAAATTAATGCATTTAGTCACGTCGCAGTAATTACTAGGTTTATTTACATAGAACTGGGAAGCACTAAGAAATGGTCGTGGGCATTGTGTTGCAAACTGTGCTACGTACCAGGCATGCTGATCAAATTTGTAAAACCTGGTGGTGCAAATTGACATTGCACAAATGACTGAAGTTTAACAATCTTATTTTCTTGATAAAGCTTAAATGACATAAGAGCTATCAGAAATTATACTGTCTAACATTTTTCTGAAATGTGCTTGACAGTGTCAAAAAATTTCTTTATCGAGAGGCCGAATCTTTTTGTCATCCTCTGAAGACAGGTGTGATATTAAGTTTAGGCCAGGAGTCCAACAAAAACACTGAATTATTTGCTTTAACTGGCAAGACGTTTCGAATGCAATATTGAAAATCGTTCTCTTTCTTTTTTTCCAGATTTTCCTGTGTCAATTACAAGATTTCTCCAATGAAACAATCCTTTTTTCTAAATTTTTGGTCCTAATTTGCAGAAAATTATAACCAACCCTGTCTTTGACTTTCGAACCATCTGTGTATATGCATGTCAAGTTGGAGTAGTTCTGACGAAATGAACGTAATAAGTGTCTGAGAATGGTGGGGGTCAGCTTGTTCCTTAGGGCTACAGAAGAGTCCCATTCAAAGCACAGAACTGGGAACACACCAGCAGGTGATGGGGGGCGCATACCGAGAGGGAACATCATGTACACTGACAAGAGGGAGCAATTAGGGGTCCTTGTGCAGACGTTCCAATCATATCCCAGTTGATCTACATCTATATCTACTTCTACTTACATACCCCACAAACTATTGTACAGCACACAGAGGAAGGATCCACATATCACTACTAGTCATGTCCTTTCCAATCGAGAAAGGGAGAAATGACAGTCCGTAAGCCCCTGCATGAGCCCTAATTTCTCTCACCTTATCTTAAGCAAAACGTGTGTTGGCAGAATTGATCTGCAGTCAACTTAAAATGCTGTTTATAAATTTTCACAATAGTGACTCGTGAAAAGTGCATTGTGTTCCCTTCAGGGATTCCCATTTGAGTTCACAAAGCACATCCAAAAATATTTGCATGCCGATTGAACCTAATGATAACAAATCTAGCAGCATGTCTCTGAAAGCTTCAATATTTTCTTGACCTGACGTGGATCCCAGACACACTAGCAGTACTCAAGAAGGGGCCACACTAGCATTGTATACGACATCTTCTTTATAGATGAGCTACACTTTCCCAATAAAATGAAGTACAGCATTTGCCTTACCCACTACCAACCATACAAACTCACACCCTTTCATATCACTTTTCAACATTATGCCTAGATATTTAGTCAATGTGACTGTCAGCAGCACACTACTAATGTTGTATTCGAACACTACAGGACTGCTTTTCCTACTCATCCACATTACCTTACATTTTTCTACATTTAGCGCAAGCTGCCATTCATCACACCAACTAGATAAATCATCTTGTATTCTCCTACAGTCACCCAATGATGACACCTTCCTGTACACCACAGTTCATCAGCTAATGTCTGTAAATCACTATTCAGCCTATCTGTCATATCATATCATGCTTCCCTGTGGCACACCTGATGATACATTTGTCTCGAATGAACACTGGCCAATGAGGACAATGTACTGCTTTCAATTACTTGAAAGGTCTTTGGGCCATTCACCTATCCATGAACCTAATCTGTATGCTTGGACCTTCATCAGCACTCTCCAGTGGGGCACCATGCCAAATGCTTTCTGAAACTCTAGGAATAGGAAATGTGCTTGTTGTCCTCCATCCAAGGATTGCATGTAATAATGGGAAAGAAAGGCAAGCCAAGTTTCACATGAGCAATGATTTTTAAATCTGTGCTGATTTCTGGACACAAGCTTTACTGTCTCAAAGAATTTATTATATTCAAACTCAGAATGTGTTCAATAATTCTGTAGCAAATCTATGTTATGGAATTGTTCTGTAATTATGTGGGTTAGTTCTTTTGCTTTTCTTATGCACAGGAGACAGCTGCACTTTTTTCCAGTTGCTTGGGACTTTGCACTGGGCAAGAGATTCATAATAAATGCAAGCTAAGTAATGGGCCAGTATAGCAGAATACACTCTGTAAAACCGAACCGGGATACCATCTTGACCCGATGACCTATTTGTTTTCAACTCTTTCAGTTGCTTCTCTATGCCATGTATGCCAGTTTCAACATACGAGACCAGTAAAATAGTGTCATTTAATTTCAATGTCCTCCTTACAGGAGTCTGCTTGGCAGTCAAATGATAATATGTTTGGATGTTCCTCCTATGTGAATGGTTTCTCAAATGTGAAATTTGAAGATTTCCTTTTGCTATCTTCTTTTGTCACCAAAACTAGTGGACAAGTGACTGGGTAAAAGCCTTTGACACACTTTATGATTTTATGTATGACCAGAATTTTCTTGGGGTCTTGGTAATATCCCACACTAAGGTAGCAGAAGTAGTTGTATGCTTCATGCCCTGATGATCTTACAGACACACGAATTTCTACTAACTTTTGCTGTTGACATTTGCACATTCCTTTCTGAACAGTGAGTGCAATAATCTCTGTTACTGTATTTTCCGAATTTCATTATTAAACAACAGAGTGGCTTTCTTCCATTCTTCATCCACTTACCTAGAAAATACATCTCCAGAGTGTGATCATTTTAAGCTATGCCCATAATTCCTCTACATATGTTATATTGGAACTAAATGATGTCCATTCATTGTCTATGTGGGATGATAACAACTGCTTATTCGCTTTCTCAAGCAGAAATACTCTCCTAGCCTTCTTGATGGATTTGCTAACTTTTAGTAACCACTGTGGCTATGATATCTTTATCACTAATCCCTGTCTCAATAGTGACACTGTCAATAAGGTCAGGCCTGTTTTAGTCACAAGGTCTACAATATTTCCATTGGGTGTGGGTTGTCTAAGGAGTTGTTCAGGGCAGTTTTCGGAAAAATTTTCAAAAACAGTTCAGGACACCAACTGGTAGTTGGCAGCAATGACGCAGATCGCACACGTTTGAATATTAAGCTCGCCAAGATAAGTAATTAATTCTATAATAACTTTCAATTAATTTAATATTACACCACAATGAAGTTAATTAGAGTCTGTTTTATATTATCTATTGAAGGTTTCACTCGTTTCAAAGTATTTCTCGAGAGGGGGAGGGACGTAAGGCCCAGTTTCCGTGTACTTTAGATGTAGGTTTACATATAAATTTAAGACATTTCTTTTTAAGTGTAGAATTTAGGTTATTTTTATTACACATATATTTAGTAGTACTGTATCTACTCGGGGAATTAAAGGTTGTAAGTTCTATCTTTTATTTCCTTTCAAAACATGTAAAGTATGTATCGTGCATACACGATCTTAGGCCTAATTTTTCGGGTATACAGGTTTTGATTTTTAATGTTAGTTTAACTGCATTAGATTATTATATTAATAGTATATACATATAATAGTGTTCCACGTAACTTTAGTGGCTTTTGTGATCTGTAGTTAATAGAATATTATTGTTATT
Source organism: Schistocerca nitens (assembly GCF_023898315.1). Classification (NCBI taxonomy): domain Eukaryota; kingdom Metazoa; phylum Arthropoda; class Insecta; order Orthoptera; family Acrididae; genus Schistocerca; species Schistocerca nitens. Next base: position 212,598,492 of record NC_064619.1, read on the forward strand.
GCCTAGATAAATTTGTAAAAATATTGTAAACAACCATGAGCAAGAAGTGTTTGAGCTGCCGTAGGATGTCAGTTCTGGGGTTCTGTGCAGCTGTTGTGGCAGATGGTTACATTGGGATGAATGTAGTGGCATGGCAATCGGGGAAGTAAATGGGTCTCTTCCATGGTATTGTAGATTATGCTCAATGGATTGGAAAACAACGGAACAGAAAGGGAAGATTAGAGCCCTTCAGGCTGAAGTGGATAGTGCTAGGGAGGAACCGATGAAATTAAGGAGGGAGGAGGGTGAAGACAAATGTTGGTTTGGTTCCTGCTTTCATGCGGCATGACCAGCCCCAATTGAATGAACAGCTCTGTCAGGAGGGTCAATATGGAGCTAGATCAGCTGCTTCAGGCGGCTACTTTGTCAAGCATAGGTATGGTTCCTGTTGATGGTTTTGGTAGGTAGGACTTCACAAGACATGGCATCTCAATAGGAAAGGGAAGGGTAAACTGGCTGGGATAATAGCAAAATCTTGGGGGGGGGGGCACAAACTCATGGGAGTACGTTTTTAGGCTAAGATCAGTATCCAATCATCCTACATTGATTGAAATTAAGCTTAATGAAAAGTTCAGACAGGCAGGTACTAGTGATGTGAAAATATCACAAGATTCTCATAACAGTACAGTGAAACCTAATGTTAGTATGTCACAAGGTTCACATAAAAGCACAGTAAAAAATAATGTTGATGTATTGCATCAGAATATCAGGGGATTAAAAAACTAAGTAGATGATCTTGTTTGTATAGAAGATTTAGAAACTGAGGGTGGAATAGATGTACTATGCCTGTCTGAACATCATATAGTCACAGGTATGGAACTGGTAAATGTAGGTGGATATAAGCTTTCAGCAGATGTAAGTAGAGACACTATGGAGAGAGGAGGAGTTGCCACATATGTTAAAATCAGTCATAGTGTGAAAAATTTGGAAGCTAAAAAATTTTAGCGTAGAGCAACACATAGAAGCACGTGCATGTGAGCTTAAACTAAATAAAGGCACTTTTATAATTGTAGCCGTGTATAGATCCCCATTGGGAAATTTTCAACTATTTTTGAAAAACTTTAATTCTTTGTTGTGCTACCTGTCAGACAAAGGAAAGTAAATTATTGTTTGTGGGGATTTCAACGTAGATTTTCTGAAAGTCAGATAGAAAGCTTGACCTTGAAGTATTACTTGGTTCTTTCAATTTGACATCAGTTATTGATTTTCCTACTCTGGTGGTACAGGAAAGCAGCACACTGATAGATAACGTTTTCATAGACCAAGATAAATTTAATCAAATAAAAACTTTTCCTGTTAAGAATAGTCTGTCTGATCACGATGCACAGCTAGTTGCAGTATATGATATAGCTCCACACAGTAATGCAAAACAGTCCTCCAAAATAGTGAATTCCATTAACGATTTAACACTTCAAAATTTTAGGGAAAGCTTGCAACAGTTAGACTGGGGTGAGGTGTACAGGGAACATGGTGCTAATTTAAAATTTAACCTATTTCATGATACCTTTGTGAGCATATTTCAAAACAGTTTCCCTAAGAAAACAGTGAAATATAATTGTAAGAAACCATGTAAAAAGCCATGGCTTACTAAAGGAATAAAAATACCTTCTAAAAAGAAAAGAGAAATGTATCTTATAGCTAGGAGGAGTAATGATCCCGAAACAATGAAACATTATAAAAACTAATGCACTGTATTAAGAAAAGTTATTAAAAAGTCCAGAAGTATGTGCATTGTGTCTGAGTTTAGCACATCTGATAATAAAATTAAAACAATTTGGAATATTGTGAAATGGGAAACAGGGCACCCGAGAGCACAGGAAGACTGTATTTCTATCAGGCACAATGAAAAGTTTGTTAACAAGAAGTCAGAAGTAGAAAACATTTGTAATAATCATTTTTTAAAATGTTTTAGAGAAAATAGGTTTCAGTTATTCATTAGAAAATGCAAGGCAGTATATGGAAGAGCCAGTACATACGCAATTTGATAAAATTGAAATTCAACCTACTTCTCCTACTGAAATTAGGAAAATAATAAATTCACTCAAAAGTAAAAGCTCACATGCAATTGATAGCATTTCCAAAAGAGTACTAAAAGCTTGTTCCAAGAAATAAGTAGGATTCTCAGCCACATATATAGTAGCTCACTGAAACAGGGAATTTTTCCAGATAGACTGAAATATGCTATTGTTAAACCACTGCATAAAAAAGGGGATAGATCTGATGCTAACAACTACCGCCCGATCCCACTTCTGACAGCTTTATCCAAAATTCTTGAAAAAGTAATGTATTCAAGAGTAGCATCACATATTTGTAAAAATGAAGTACTAACAGAATGTCAATTTGGTTTTCAGAAAGGCTTTTCAACAGAAAATGCTATATATGCTTTCACTGATCAAATATTAAATGAAATGAATAACCAAACATCAATTGGGATATTTTGTGAACTCTCAAAGGCATTTGATTGTGTGAATCATGAAATTCTTCTAGATAAGCTTAAGTATTGGGGTATGAGTGGGACAGTGCACAAATGGTTTAATTCATACTTAACTGGAAAAATGCAGAAGGTTGAAATTAACAGTACAGATAGTCTACAAAAACCAGCAGAGTCCTCTAACTGGGGAGGTATCAAGAATGGTGTCCCACAGAGTTCAGTCTTGCGTCACTTATTGTAGTAACGACTTCTACTCTATATTCATGAAGATGCAAAGTTAGTTCTTTTTGCTGATCATACAAGTATAGTAATCACACCCAAGAAGCAAGAATCAGCTGAGGAAATTGCAAATTTCAGAAAATTATTAAGTGGTTCTCTGCAAATGGACTCTCACTGAATTTTAAGAAAACACAGTTTATGCAATTCTGTACAGTAAATGGCATAACACCTTTGATAAATATAGACTATGAACAGAAGTCTGTTGCTAAGGTAGAATACTCAAAATTTCTGGATGTGCGCATTGATGAGAAATTGAATTGGAAGAAACACATCGATGATCTGCTGAAACAGTTATGCTATTAGGGTTATTGCAAATTTTGGTGATAAACATATCAGTAAATTAGCCTACTATGCCTATTTTCATTCATTGCTTTCATATGGCATCATATTTTGGGGCAATTCGTCATTAAGGGAGAAAGTATTCATTGCACAAAAGTGTGTAATCACAATAATAGCTGGAGACCCAAGATCACCTTGCAGACATTTATTTAAGGAACTTGGGATATTCACAGTACCTTCGCAATACATATACTGTTCAATGAAATTTCTCATTAATAACCCATCCCAATTCAAAAATAACAGTGAAGTGCATAGCTACAACACTAGAAGAAAGGATGCTACTCACTATTCTGGATTAAATCTTACTTTGGCACAGAAAGGGGTGAATTATGCTGCCACAAAAATCTTTGGTCATTTGCCAAACAGTATTAAAAGCCCGACAGATAGCCAACCAACATTTAAAAGCAAATTAAAAGAATTTCTGAATGACAGCTCCCTCTACTCAATAGATGAATTCTTAGATATGAAGTAGTAAAAAAAATTATTATTTTGTGTAAAGAAAACTTATTTTATATCTAAAAACAAAGATGATGTGACTTACCAAACGAAAGCGCTGGCAGGTCGATAGACACACAAACAAACACAAACATACACACAAAATTCAAGCTTTCGCAACAAACTGTTGCCTCATCAGGAAAGAGGGAAGGAGAGGGAAAGACGAAAGGATGTGGGTTTTAAGGGAGAGGGTAAGGAGTCATTCCAATCCTGGGAGCGGAAAGACTTACCTTAGGGGGAAAAAAGGACGGGTATACACTCGCGCACACACACACATATCCATCCACACATATACAGACACAAGCAGACATATTTTAGAGTGACACGTTCCACATCATTACAAAATGTATTATTCATGATCTATGGAACAAGGATTAATGTATGTATGTACTGTCTGTATCACTTGCAGTGAATCTACATGTCCCAGTCTATACATGGTACACTAAGTCACCTCCAACTAATATTGCATGATCTGGGTGTTCCCATACTACTGAGTGTAGACTTTCTTGAATGATTCTACAACCGTTATAGCAGAGCCAGGTGGCTGGTAAAAACATCTGATAATTAACCGGAGTTCACTTAGGCCTGCTACTTGGGTCCAGATAACTCTGTAGACAATATTTTTGTCGACAGCAATGACCCCCCCCCCCCCCCCCCCCTTTTCTATGATGTCTAATCTTCCTTTTTGATATATGTTCCATACCTTGCTACATATTTCGGAGCTTTCTGCTTTGAGTTCCAGCCAACTCTCACTTCTTGAAACAATTCGAGCACAACAAATTTCCTGGAGGGCAATAAATTAGAAACTTTGTTATGAATACTTCGTGAAATACTGCTAAAATTTTGACAGTCATGAATTGTCTACTTTGCATGTGATCTCATTTCAGCCTCTGCATATCGATTGGTGAACATTCTTAAGAGGACCTCAAACTACGGCCTAGCCTAAAAAACAACCATGTGCATTCTACAAGGACTCTGCTAGCCGAGAGGTGCACCACTGATCTTTCAGAGGAATTCCTATAACTCTCCATCCCACAGTGTAGGTCCAAAAACCTGCAACCATGACAGTCACAGAATCTATGTAGACTGTTTGAGATCCTCCACTCGGCTCTAAACCGAAGGACCCCTATCAACTCTGCATACAAAGTACACATTGTGATAACTACTTGCACTCCCCAAGCAAGGCCAGCAGTCTTTGCTATTCCGCTAGCCTCCCGTAGGAACTAAGGATGCCCTCAGAACCCAAGCGACAGGCATAATTGGTACCAACATGAGCAACAACTTGTAGATTACTGAACCTGCACCACAGACAGCCACAAGCAGGGCCTCTGTCACATCTTAAATAGTTCTTCAAACCAATTGCGAACAACTATGGCCCAGTGACAATGCACATTGTCATAAATAAAAATTCCATCATTGTTTGGGAACACAAAGTTCGTGAATGGCTGCAAATGGTCTTCAAGTTGCCGAACATAACTATTTCCATTCAATAATCGGTTCAGCTGGACCAGGTGAACACAGCCCACACCATTATGGAGCCACCAACAACATCCAAAGTGCCTTGTTGACAACTTGGGGCCACGGGTTCGTAGGCCTGCCCACACTTGAACGCTACTATGAGCCATAACCAACTGAATTTCAGGATTCATCTGACCAGGCCATAGCTTTCCAGTCATCTAGCATCCAAACAATATGGTCATGAGCCCAGGACTGGAGGCAGTGTCATGCTGTTAGAAAAGGCACTTCTGTCTGTCATCTGCTGCCATAGTCCATTAGTGCCCAATTTTGCCACACTGTACCAACATATGTGTTCATTGTATGTCCCATATTGGTTTTTGTGGTTATTTCATGCAGAGTTGCTTACCTGTTAGCATTAACAACTCTATGAAAAAGCCCCTGCTCTCTGTTGTTAAGTGAAGGCCATTAGCCACTGCATTGTCCTTGCTGAGATGTAATGCCTCAAATATGTCCCTCTCGACACATACTTGACACTATGGCTCTCAGAATAATGAAGTACCTAACGATTTCTGAAATGGAACGTCCTATGCATCTAGCTCCAACTACCATTCCGCTTCAGTGTCTGTTAATTCCCATCATGTTGGATACCTCTTCACATGAATCATATGAGTACAAATGAAAGCTCCACCAATGCACTGCCCTTTTATGCCTTGTACAGGTGATACTATTGCCATCTATATATGTTCAAATCGCTATCCCACAATTTTTGTCACCTCAGTGTACATAGGTATGGGGGGTGGGGGTGGGGAGCATGTTCAATAAAAGCAGCAGAATCTGTTAGCTTTTGATTTTCTCTTCTTGTACCTGTGAAGTTTTGGTTTCTCTGAGGAGTCCCTATCTTGCCTTCTGGGACAGATGTTTTTTTCTAAACCTGTGACTCTTACAGCTGCTTTTTTGTGGTAGACTGCTGGTATGTTTTATTCTGGGAGGAGTAACTTGGCAGGAGTTCTCCTTCACTGGAGATGCCGAGCCATCACAAGATTGAAAAACAGGCTTTGCTATGTGACTATGGCCAGAAGTTGCTGATGATACCTCATGACTGTGATACAAGTGGATTTTGACACAATGTTTGCTAAGTTTGACATCATTTCAATTGGATGGGGTTATTAAAATATTTCTTGGCATCTTGATAAGCCAGGTGTTTTATATTCCTGGATTTTCCCCGCCCTCTTGAAAATAGAATAGGTCAGCAAATGAGGGTTGTGGTATTCTGGACTGTTTACACATGTAGCGTGTTGTACCCATGGGTTGCCCTCATGCATTGTCATTTCACATATTGCCCATGCACCTTCATTAGAACAGTGGGAAAACTTGTCCAAACTTCTGGCACCTACAACAACATCTCATAGGAAAAGAGAAGTAGGGCTTGACATCACACCTTGCTTGGGTAAAACTAGGATGAAAGCTTCAGTGTCCATCCTTTTATCTTTGAGTCCTCTCTGAATGCATCGAACAAAATTTATTACTCATTGCTGTAGGTTATTGTACAGTTATTCATCTGTTTGCAGTGTCGGATCCTTTTGTAAGACAACACCTTGAATCTTGTTGAGTTTGTTATGAGGAGAGATGGTAAATGGTATATCCCCAATCATGGCACAGGGCTGAAGTGCCTGTGATTTGTTAGTATTAAAAGTTTTGATGAACAGAGATCAATTTTGCAACTTCTCCAAACCCTCCTCAATATTTTTGATGAAAAACAGCAGCTTTGTTGTTGCAAAATATTCTCCATCAGTCTTGGAGCATACCAAGAACTGGGCAAACTGTCCATCTCCATTTCTACTTGCCTGACTCATCCCAAGGTGTGGCCAAAGACAAACACATTGGGGTTGTAAGCCTCTGAATTAAAATCTTGTCTTCTATCTGCTGAGGTTTCCATGTTTGCACGGCTATCTGTACTGGTGAGTTTGACCTGTTTTACTGAGGATCATCCGCCCTGATGCCACTCATTGATTGGAGAATCTGCCCATGGGGCACCACCCACCAACGTACAGGCTGCATGGCATATGTGCTGTTTGTTGGAGTCCTGTATTAGACAGGCACCTACTCCTTGGCATATATGAGGTGGTTACAGCTCAGGCAGCACTAGTGTGATCCCTGCATTTTGAGGGATCTACAATAATGAGGGTACACAACGGTCCTCTCACAACGGACTGATTACCGCACTGGACTTCGGATGTGAACATATATCCACTCTAATAGTAGGTGCAGAAGATCACACCACATAGTGGATTGATTATGCATCATATAAGGCGTACTACCTCAAATGTCCTGCACTGCTGTGAGACTTAGAAAAGTGGAGATCAAAGCATAAAAGGGGACTATATGTAATTAAGCCAGAAAAGTTGAGGGAGAGAATGCGAAATGGGCTACAAATAACGGGTGTCCCAATAATAACCCAGTTGCAAAGTGAAAGCTCAACTAGGTATAACACTTTGACATCTACAGCTGTCCTGAAGATGTCATTTATTGTGTACCTACCGGTTTCAGCACTTTAATGCACCATCTTCAGGCCTTAGTTGATGCTGAAGTGGCTATCACGAACCATATGTACAATGCATCAGTGGCTGACATAACATATGCAGACTACCTGTAACTGTGATGTCATCTCTCCAGCCATCAATTGTCAACTGTCAACTTGACAGTCGATGGTTTGAGACATCAAAGTTACAGGTAGTCTGCATATGTTGTCAGCCACTGATGCATTGTACATATGGATCATGGTAGCCACTTCAGCATCAACTAAGGCCTGAAGGAGGTGTGTTGAAGCACCGAACTGGTAGCTACACAATAGATGACATCTTAAGGACAGCTGTAGATATTTCATGTCTGAACAATAGTGAAAGGCCGTAGTCCCCCAGATCTCAACCCACAAGGATGGACATACAAAAACATGAAGATATGTCAAGTTGCAGACAGGCACAATTAAAAGACCCCCCCCCCCCCCCCCCCACACACACACACACCAGCATCTCGGGCCAGAATGCAACTGTCATGTGGGATGCAAGCAACAATCTGGAGGAGGCGGGGAAGGGAAGGGACAGTAGTGTACAGGTGGGGAGAGTGATGAATGTAGCTTGATGGAGAATGCAGGGACTAGACTGGCAACAGGTGCAGCATCAGAAGATTGTAAGGCAGGGAGGTACAGAAAAAAGGAGCAACAAAGAAGAGCAGCGGGGAAAGGCAGATGGATACGTCGGCAGAAGGCTGCAAATAAAGAGGGTGGGACATTAGAATGCGGAGGGGATGACAAAACAGAGGGGGGTGGAAACTGTTGGGTGGAGGGTGTGGGGACAGTATGTTACACAATGTTGTGTGAAGGAAGGAGAGCTGCATCCTGGTTTGCTTGTATCTTCAAGTAGCAATGACATCGACAAGCTGATAAAGCTAAAGGATATTACTCACCTAGGACAAATTAAGCCTTTTTCAGGGTGACAATTACTGAACTATGTGGAAAAAAGTAAGTAAGTTACAAACTATGGTGTGCACACACTTTATTCAACAAGTAAATATCACTACAGATATTCAGATTTAGGTTATGACATTTTGATATGCTTGCCATAGCTGGCGATGATATGGCATAGACAAATAGTGAGGTGCATTACCCGCTGAAGTGTTGGAACATCGGTGCTGTCGATGACCTCCTGAATGGCTGTTTTCAGCTCAGCAATGGTTTTGGAGTTACTGTAGAACTTGTCTTTAACATAGCCCCACAAAAAGGAGTTGCATGTGTTCAAATACGGAGGATATGGTGACCAGTTGGGGCCCATGAAAGTGGCCTCCGAGTACCCCAGAGTCAGAATGCGATCCCCAAAGTGCTCATGCAGGACACCAAACACACTCTTGCTTCGATGGGATTGAGCTCCATCTTGCATGAAACACATCTTGTTGACATCATGGTCACTTTGGATAATGAGGATCATCTTCCAAAACCTTCATGTACTGTTTGGTTGTCACTGTGCCCTCATATAATATCGCATTGATTATTCTGTGATGGACATTGCACATCACAGAGTCCCCCATTGAGGATGAAGAGACATCTCGATTGCAAAATGCGGATGTTCAGTCTCCCAAATGTACCAATTTTGCTTAACAACGAACCTATTCAAATGAAAGTGGGCTTTGTCGCTAAACCAAGCCATGGACATGCATATTAATACCCAACATGCCATGCAGCCAACCACATAGTTTGAACGTCCTAACACAAACTGTTCTGAAGTTATGACGATTTTATTTCATACAGTTCAATAATTACCACCCTTTATTTACTCTACTGAAACAAACGCAAAGACAGTATTGTAGCATAGCCGCCTCTGATGGCTGTGGAAGGCAACTAGGAGGAGCCATTATGGAAGTAAATCTACAGGTACTGAATGCACCTTGCAATCTACCTACTTATGAAGGGAGGGTCAGAGCAACGTCAAATAAAGATGTCACTCTAGCAAATACAGCAGCAGCGTGCTGTGCGAAAGGCTGGGAGGTTGACAGTAGAATGACACTGAGTGATCATAATACCATACACTATACCATCACTTGAATGGAAATCCAAGACACCACAGGAAACATGCGCATAAGGCCCAAATACAACGTCACGGAGGCTAACTGGGAAAAACTGAGAATGGTGTTTCAGTGCCCAAGAAGTCCATTGCAGGGTGATGATGTAGACATTACAGTGCAAGAACTGACACTGACTGTAGAGCAATGGAGGCACTGACACCTATCAGGAGAGGTACTTCTAGAGGAGTACCTTGCACCTGGAGCAAGGTGCAGCAGAAATTAAACTGTGAAACAAGAAAAGCCAAAAACTTATACCAGAGCAGCATGACCTAAGAAGAAAGAATCTGAAGTCTGAACAGATGCAGGTATGACAAACAGTGTTTTATGGGAGAGTTATGGAAAACAAAAATGGAAGAATGGAAGCAATTTGTGGAGACTAACTTGGAAACCAGTCCCTGGAGTATACCATATAAAAATAGTCGGCGAGAAAATACAATCATCAACAGCCTTACCCATGCTCAAAAGGAATGATGGGATGGTAACAGAAAGTTGGGAACAGTCGTCTGCCCTGTTGCAGGAAACACTGCTTCCTGATGATGATGAGGAGGAGGAAGGTGAGACAGATGATCAGCACAGTTACAAAAAATGTTATCAGAAGACTACAGAAACAGACATTTCCGTACCCCTAGCACAAGTAGAAATTAGGTAAATAATTTTAAGATTGAAAAAGAGAAGGTCTTCAGGATCAGACGGGATCTCTGTCGAAATAATACAAACCTGATATATTAACTTGTGTGAACTGTATAACGAGTGTTTCTTGCAAGCAATGATCCCAACGGCTGAAGTGGTGATAATTGTCAAGGGCAAGAAAAGGATCCGATTATACGCAAATCCTGTGGACCAATTTGTCTTTTGAGCACTCTCCTCAAGATATTTGAAAAGCTTTTATGCAAGAGATTAGAGGATCGTAGACTGCAATATGGGATGAGCCTTCACCAGTACAGGTGAGACATGTCAACTGAAACCCAAAATTCTGTGTACACTGTAGCAATGATGACCAATATAGCTGGTGCTTTTTATAACCAATAGTGGTCATCTTTCTTTGGTTGTGAGAACTCTTGCCGCAGGAGACATGCTTCTTTAATATGCCTGCAAAGTAAATAACAAGGATGATAACTTAAGGCTGTCTGTTTGTGGTCCAGCGTTTTGGGAGGTAGCGTTAGAGACCGTACTACAAAAGTTACATGACAGCAGTAACGAGTGGATTGGTAGCATTTGTAGATGACATGCTGTTCATTGTATGCAGTGCTTCCAGAAGAGTTACAGAAGACAAATGTAATGCAGTGTTCCAGGAACATGAAGGATGGTGTTTAAGTTCAAATTGTCACCAGCACCTCACAAAAATCCATCTGAAAGGGAACCTAGCAAGAAGCCCTAAAATACAATGAAATGATATAATAATTAGAAGCAGCACAGTAACATGATATCTAGGACTACTCCTGGATGAGTGTCATGACTTTGTACTCATATAAAGGAGGCAGGCAGAAAAGATGCAGATGTGATGAACAAATTATAACTACTGCAAATAGGCAATTTCAGCTTCCCTTGAAAACAATATATATTAACATCACTCTTCAGGTATAAGCATTTAGGGTTATAGTTATCAGCTTGTGAAGCCAGCATATTAGTCGGTAGAGTTCAACGAGGAGTGTTACTAAGGTTATAGGGCGCCTTGCGCACTATTCCGAATGATGCATGGTTAGTAATTCTAGAATATGCCTACTGGGCTTGGAAATTAGGGAAAGGAGAGTCCTTTATTTGTTAAAGAAAGGCAGTCAAATGGAAGTATGAAGGACACTTTGAACTGAGGCCAGTACCAAAAAGTTAATAAAAGATTGCATATTACAACTATGGGATACGCCAGGCACATGCGGGAGAGCATACAAATTTCTCCTTAAAATTAGGGAGAAACTAAAAATGAGATTTCTTAACCCACCAAGTGAACTGATCCATTACCTGAAATCATTGCCCATTGCTACATATCTATCCAAAATCAAAAGACGTGATAGTCATGCCTACAGTAGTATGGGCACTCCAGAGCAAAAATGTGGGACTGCGCTTCATATGAAGACACACCACGTAATGGTATACAGGCATTTGGATGTTAGATTCCAAAGCAGCAGTGAGTAGCAAGTTGCCCTGGTGCATCTTGGGTGATACTCCAGCCACAGTATCCACAAAGCTGAACAATGACTTCTCGAGACATTTAGCCACACGCCAGCATTTTGCTGTCCTGGCAAGACAACATACTGTGTAAGTGGAGGGAAGACAACTGAGATCAGCAACCACTGAATAAAATGGTTTCTCAAGAATTAACATTGCATTGGTGCAAGTGTTCATGAAAGTGTGGATTATACTTTGGTTGTCCAAAGAAACTGGTACACCCGCCTAATATCATGTAAGGACCACACGAGCACACAGGAGTGCTGCAACAAGACATGGTCTTAACTTATGTCTGAAGTAGTGTTGGAGGGAACTGACACCGTGAATCCTGCAGGGCTGTCCATTAATTTGTAAGAGTATGAGGGAGTGGAGATCTAATCTGAACAGCATGTTGCAAGGCATCCCAGATTTGCTCAGTAATGTTCATGACTGTGGAGTTTGGTGGGCAGCAGAAGTGTTTAAACTCAGCAGAGTGTTCCTGGATCCACTCTGTAGCAATTCTGGACATGTGGGGTGTTGAACTGTTCTGCTGGAATTGCCCAAGTCCGTCAGAATGCACAATGGACATGAATGGATGCAGGCGATCAGACAGGATGCTTATGTATGTATCACTCCAACGGCACACACCCCACACCATAACAGAGCCTCCACCAGCTTGAATAGTCCCCTGGTGACATGCAGGTTCCACGGATTCATGAGGTTGTCTCCATACCTATACAGGTCCATCCGCTTGATATAATTTGGATCGAGACTTGTCCAACCAGGCAACATGTTTCCAGTCATCCACAGTCCAATGTTGGTGTTGATGGGCCCAGGCGAGGCATAAAGCTTTGTGTCTTGCAGTTATCAAGGGTACATGAATAGGCCTTTGGCTCCAAAAGTCCATATTGATGATGTTTTGTTGAATGGTTCACACGTTGACACTTGTTGATGGCCCAGCTTTGCAATCTGCAGCAATTTGCGGATGGGTTGTACTTCTGTCACATTTAACAATTCTGATCAGTCATCATTAGTCCTGATCTTGCAGGATCTTCCTCCAGCCACAGAAATATCAGAGATTTAATGTTTTACCGGATTCCTGATATTCACGATACACTCGTAAAATGGTCATATATGATAATCCCCATTTCATTGCTACCTTAGAGATGCTGTGCCCCATCACTCGTGCACTAACTGTAACACCATGTTCAAACTCACTTTAATCTTGCTAACCTGAAATTGTAGCAGCAGTAACTGATCTAACAATTGCACCAGACACTTGTTGTCTTATACAGGCGTTGCCAAACACAATGCTGTCTTCAGCCTGTTTACATATCTCTGTATTTAAATACGCATGCCTTTACCAGTTTCTTTGGTGTTTCAGCGTAAGATGTTACAGTGAATCATGGAATTGTCTGTTATAGTGGAAGCATTACTGATGAGCTGCCCCATGTCCAATGAATCCAGCAGATAATGGCTGCTGACCGGGGCGGTATGAGTGCAGATCCAGTAGTGGAAACAACCACCTACAGTTTAAATGCACCAAAACAACTGACCAAAAACAGCTTCTCAGATAATAGGCTGTGCATAAGCATGCACGGCACCTACCTTGCACAGACTTTGTAGTATCCTAAGTGCTGAGTGAGAATTTTGTACAGAACTAAATGAGACATTCTTGATGTTGTTCAGGCATGTCGCTAATCATGAATCATCAATTCTGTCAAATGATAGGAAGACTCCCCCCCCCCCCCCCCCCCTCTCTCTTTAGCATTTTGATGATGGAGCGTCGCCCTAATCTCTTTTCATCATGGTCATCTGTTCTCCCTTCCTTAAACATTATGCAATGCTTTTGGACACTCGCTGCATTCATTACACCTTCACCATAAATGGTGACAAGTCTGCAGTGAATGTCACAAGCTCTAACATTTTCCAGCGGGAGAAAATGAGTAACACCTCATACCTCACAGCTGATGGGATTCGCAGTCTGCACATCCTTGGTCACAGCTATCTCTGTAATTACCATGTGCCAAGTTCCACCACAAAGCTGCATGCAGCAACTGTCCACATCACACCGAACACCACAAACTAATGAGTAGCTGCCCCAAGACAGTGCACAGATTGTATGCTCAAACATTGGCTCTCGGATGACCCTCATATTTATTCTTCATTGCAGGGAAAACTTCAGTTCGCTCCTACGAATATTCCCCAATCATACTGTCATCATTGGAGGAGACTTACTGAAGGATTCAATCCATTGAAATAACTATAGTTTTGTAAGTCGGTGGTGTGACAAGACATTCTTCAAAACATTGTTAAATTCTTTCTACCTACAACAGATAGTTTGGGAATCCACCTATGATGGAAATATATTAGACCAGTTGGCAAAAAATAGACCTGATATCTTTGAGGAGATCTTTACTGAAGTGGCATTAATGGCCCTGAGGCAGTTGTAACAAACTATGATTGCTAAATTATAAAAAGAAGCAGTTATGTCAAAGAGGAACTGAAAACATTTACTTCTGGGCAGGAGCATTTAGAACTGTGGCTCAAGTTCAAACGAATGATTAACCATGACCTGGATGGATATGTACCCATCATTGTAAAACTAGTGACCAGACCCTCTTGGTTGATGCTGGAATTGAAGTTGGGGGCAGCAAATCAGAAGTGAAATGTTTAATTACTTTTTCAAATATTCCTTCACTAAAGAAGATACAAACTGGTGTGCAAAATTTATGAAAGAAAGTACCTTTCACATAATGTTTGCTTGCAAGTTACATAGCTCGATGATATTTGGCTCTTACACAGAAAGAACTGCTACAGTATAGTACAGAAGGTGACGAAGTATGAGATGAACAGAAACAGGACTTTTATTCAAAGAAAATAACTATACTCAAGTCACTGCAGCTCATGACGGTCCCGTGAACATTACAAAAGCTAGGACACGGTTCTTCATGGATTGTATGATGACCGTGGATGCTCTGCAACAGGCTCCTATTCTGGCCACAAGTTGGTAAGGAGTTTCTATGACAGAGCATTCCATTCCTCCACCAGCGTGGTTAATAACTGCCAGATGGTCATTGGTGCAGGTCGACCTACTGCATTAATTTTCCCCAAAACTTCGCACAGGTCCTCAATGGGATGTAAGACAGGGGAACAGACAGGCCAGCTGATTCACGAAATACACTCCTCGTTCCAAGAACTCTTACATTTGCGTAGTTTGATGCACTTGTGCATTGTCACCTATAAAAATGAAGTCAAGGCAAAACGCACCTCTGAAAAGATGCACCTGGAGAAGTGGCACATGTCACAATAACGTTGACTGGTGAGTGTATGATGTTAAAAGATTTGGAGGTCAGAATGCCAATGCAACATTATGTATCCCTACACCATAACAACTGGACCACCAAAGTGATCATGTTCAAAAATGTTCCTGGGTGCATTGCGTACATTCATATAATGAGATGTGGGAACGTCTAATGCACACAGGAACGATGTCGAACATGATCACTTTGGTAGTCCAGGTGTTATGTTCCGTGGGCTTACTGACCTCCAAATTTCTGAACACTGTACACTCACTGGTCAATGCTGTTTTGACACTGTACTTCTTCTCTATGAGCATCTTTTCAAGGCTGCATTTGGCCCTGCCTTCATTTTTATGAATGACAATGTGCGACATCGAACTGTGCAGGTGCAAGAACTCTTGGAATGAGAGGATATTTGGCAAATGGACTAGCCTGCCGGTTTCCTTGACTAATATACCATCAAGCACCTACTGGATCTGTTGTGGGGACGTATTGCACCATGTTCAAATGCATCAAACACCATCAGCATATGTTTTGTTTTGTATAAGGCACGTCGCAGTCTTTGGTACATTAGCAGTCAACAAAGGAGACAACTTATAAATCATTTTGCAGCCCTTCTTACAATATCTCCATTAGACCAAAAAGTTTTGGGACTGGATTAATAAAAAATATGGGTAGTTAAGATAGTGGCTTTAATGGTTCAGGTGTTATACACTGCCAATTTGTAAGGACAGAAAATGTCAAAAATAGGAGCTATCAAATTGATATGAAACACTGTGCAAGCAACAATGAAAAGCTTACACATCTCCCTCAATTTACTCCTTACACAGAGCACTGAGGAATAAATACGGTAACAAAAAGTATGTAAGAAAATATGAACATAACAATCTTTCACTATCAAATGAACACTAACTTAATCTTACCTTAATATTTGTGGAAAGAGCCGAATTAATGACTTACCTCACGCTGACTAGCATTTAATGGAAACATATCAACTTGAACTTCTTTGTTGGAGAAATTAACTTCCTCTTTGTCCTCAGTTTGTACGCGTGCATTACTATAGGTCTTTTTTTCACCTTTCAGCTCTGTAATTTTATTTTCAAGCATGTTTACTTTAGCTGTCTGTGAATGACACAGTAATTTCAGTTTCTCATTCTTTTTCCTCAGATCAAACACAGTCATCCTGAGATTTTCAGCAAGGGTATCCTATTGGTGAAGGAAAGAACCACTCATTAAAAGCAAACACAATCATTATTTCCAACATTAAAAGCACAAGTTTTGACATGCAATAATATACTTTGCTTAATAACTTATTAAGTACACTTCAACAAGCTGCCTTGTCATTGCTTTATCCCAGGTTTCATGTAATTGAATCTCTCAACTTGTATTGTGATTTACGACAGTGGGTAGACTGACACAGCTACCTTGTGCATTAGTTGTTATTAATTACAACCATTACTCTCATAACTTTGAATGGTGAGAACATGTTTGCCTTGAAAAATGAGGATAAAGCTACACAGACAATTTTCCCTCTAACTTGCTATTGTATGTGCAACTCCAACACAAACACAGCGCTTTACGGTGTCACTTAAGGAGACATCATCTCCTCTTCTGAGATGCAACATGCTGTTTCAGCAGCAATTTGCAGATATCCAATAACACAGGCATCCTGGGTAAATTGCCTCAGTTCAAATTTGACCTCCTTCCAGTTCCTCTGTTTTGGGAAGAAGCACATTGTAACAATTATGGTCTGGCTACAAACAATAAATACACAACATAAAAAAGCTTGTGTGTAGCTGTGTAATGGCTCCGTAAAGTTTATTTAATACTTCATCCTATTTACTGTTTGTTAGTAAACATTCTGCAATATTATTTTCTCTCAGACATTTACTTGTGACACTGATGTACACAGCACATCTATTATAGCCTGACAACGACTTCTGCACTTATTCTCATCAGTTGTCTTCTGTTTTGGAGAGAATCTGAAGGAAGGAGGAGGGAAGATTAGAGTTTAACATCCCATCAAGAACAATATCATTATAGATGGAGCACAAACTCTCACTGGGGAAGGAAATTGACCATGTGCATTTCAAAGGAACCATCCTAGCATTTGCCTAAAGAGATTTAGAGAAACCATGGAAAACCTAAATCTGGATGGCTGGATGGGGATTTTGACCACCATACTCCCTAATGAGTGTCCGACGTGTTTCCACTGTGCCACCTCTTGTGATGGTGAGTAGTAACCGTTCAAGTACCTGGGGCCATGTAGGGATTGCACAAGTATGAACTTCTGTGATCTACTTTATTGTCATGTTCACGGAAGGGGACAATAAAATTAATGACGATGCCATGGACTAACTTCACATCAGGTAGTTCCAAATGTCACATCTTCACTAGCAAAGAATAAAAAGAAGGGCAATATCTCATAACTTAAGTAATGTGTGGTATGATGATGTTTGTTGGCAACACTATTCCCCAACCCCAATTTACTATCTCTAAGGATTATTTTTATCTTCTGTAGTAATGTATATAACAGAGAATGAAAAATCCTCACATTAACACTTTACGGACAAATAGCAATCAAAGGCAGGTGTAACATTAATTAAGGTGATTTATTCTTAACAGACAAACTGGACATAACTTTCCAAAAAAAGGTGAGAGGAGAGGGCAGAGTAGAGGGGGGAGACACGCCAATCAACAAAACATGCCGAAGTAATTGTTTGGAAAATTTACCACTAATTTAAGTAAAAATCTTAAACATATGATGGATAAACATTTGTGCTGTGAGGGTACAAATTTGCATGCATAAATTACATTGCAACACTTATACATATTATGTCAGAGTAGAGTAGACAAGTATGGCTCTAAACAGTTACAGTCAGCAATTACCTCAAGTAATTAACTGTAGGATGATTTTACATTAGAATAGCTACTGCTGGTATTTTGGAAAATGTTTCAGAGGTCCCTGAGCGTTGGAGAAGTGATGGCACACAAATAATGTAGGAGAGACAGTTAGGTACATGCATCTCACAAGTCCCTGGTTTCGAGCCACCATGAAAATGCTCCATATAATGATTTCATAGTGTAGAATAATCAATAACAGTTTGTTAATATATGTGACCTGCCAAACCAACATTAAGTGGCACTAGTTTTCATTTTATAAACTTCAGTTATAAGAAGACGTTGGCTTCATATTGCAGTTGGAAGTAAACTGTAAGCCTAAGGACTCGGAGTTTATTTGCTATGAAGCAAAGTTCGCTATGAGTGTTACATCAGATGATGAGTTACTAGAAGTCAGAAGCCAGCTGCCCTTAGCCAGGCACACAGGTCACAGTAAGGGAGAGATTTGTCTAAACATTGTATCATACACTGAAGTTACTGTGTCGAGCTCATTACTTTCCCCCACACTGTATATCTCTAGTGATCTAAAATTCTTACTTATTACGTAAATAGCATTAAAAAAAAAGACACGGAGTGTCATTTTAGGAGAACATAATTTCAATTACGTAAGACCAATATCATTTGCAAAAAACATCTAGCAGTTTAACTGGCAGTAACCACTCACCGTTACTATACCACATCCATAATTAATGAACATACGAACATCATCTGTCTGACTGGATGCGTCACAACAGGTTCTACTTTGGTTTACTTGAGAGTACGTCCGATCAGCTCGCTGCAGTTGTTTTAACTCCATCTTATATACACGGATCTGCAAACAAAATGTAATGAACATGAGAGGGGAGTTTACAGAATTGTGACGATTTTGCATTAAACGTAGCAATGAAAGACACGATACACAATAAAAGTAAAGTTTAATATACGAGGTGTAAAACTTTGCTTACGCTGTTTGCCGATAGGTAGCGACAAAGGTAAGTAGCAGTCGAAAGAAACAGATCGCAGAAGTCAGGCACTTAGCTTGGACCTCTGTCAACATAATCTCATTGAAACATTAGTCGATTTGTGTCTGCACCAAAAAGTTGTTCTTGATTGAAAATGTCAGTTTATGAGCCTAATTCTCGTCATTTGCAGGAGGTGTTACTGTTTTGTTTCAATATGAAAAAGCAGCGGCTGAGTCTCATCGAATGCTCTCAAGTATATATGGTAAGGACGCTATTAGTGAAAGAACATGTTGTGAGTGGTTTCAATACTTCAAGAACAGTGATTTTAACTTCATAGACCAGCGTAGCGGTGTAAGAGAGAATGTTTTCGAAGATGCAGAATTGCAGACATTGCTGAGTGAAGACTCACGTCAAACTGCAGAAGAATTGGCACGATTAGTGGGACTGACACAGCAAGCCATTTCAAAATGTCTCAAGGCTCTGAGCACATTTCAGAAAGAAGGGATTTGGGTCCCGCGTGAGCTGAAACAAAGAGACGTTGAACCACATTTGTGATGTTTGTGAACAGTTGCTTGAGAGGAAAAAACAGAAGGGATTTCTGCATCGCACTGTGACAGAGGACGAAAAATGGGTTCATTTCGATAACTTGAAATGCAAAAAATCATGTGGGCATCCCAGCTATGCTTACACATCGACGGCCAAAGCAAATATTCACGGCTCCAAGATCATGCTCTGCATTTGCTGGGACCAGCTCGGCATCATGTACTATGAGGCGTTAAAACCAGGTGAAACAATCACAGGTGCTCATTATCGGATGCAATTAATGCGTTTTAACTGAGCAGTAAAAGACAAATGGCCGCAATACAGCAAGAGACACGATAAAGTGATTTTGCAGCACAACAATGCATGACCCCACATTGCAAAAGAGGTCAAAACGAACTTGGACATATTAAAATGGGACGTCCTACTCCACCCGCCATATTCTCCAGTCATTGCTCCCTCTGACTACCACCTGTTTAGATCAATGGAGCATGGCCTGGCTGACTGACACTTCCGATCTCATGAAGAAGTCACAAATTAGATCGATTCGTGGATCGCTTCAAAAGATGAACAATTTTTTCAATGTGGGATTCCTACACTGCCCGAAAGATGGGAGAAAGTAGTGGCCAGCAATGGAAAATACTTTGAATGATACATGTGTAACCAATTTGTTTCATTAAAGCCTCAAATGTTGGGGAGAAAGCGACAGAAGCCAAGTTGTACATCTTGTACTTTTGGAACTATATTTGTAAATGTCCTCTGCAAAGAAGAAATGTACTTTTTTGATAGTTTCGCCACTGTTATTTTTGCATGTATGACCTATATTTTGTGTTATTAGTTCATGACAAATACGTAATTGTACACACAGCTATAACAAACATAGTTAGTGACTCACAACCATCAGAGAAAGTAACTGCTAATACTAAACAAAATTTGACAATAAGAAAACAAATTACAGGTAAATCCATTTATAGTGGGCGTAACTTAACAAACATGAACTGGGTAGCTGGTCACGTTCTTTGCTAGTTTTGACAACATAAAGAGTGGTGAGTAAATGAAGTCTGCCCACTGCTAATCCACCTGGATTCATCATCATCATCATCATCATCTCCACATCATCTCCACGTGTAGCACCACTTTTTGCTGTCAGTCCCAGTGTCCACTAATGACTCTGAACAGTAACTACACACCATGAAAACAATAACCTTACACAAAATATACCAATCTGCTCTTATCAAAAATTCAGAAAAAGCTAAAAATTAACCTAAAACACTGGTGTATCCATCAACAGTGCCCCAGGCAATAACAGCTAAAGATGCATATTATACTTTGTTGGTAGAAAGTCTACCAAAATAAGTAATATCTTGAAGAAAAAGATACTCAGTGACTATGGACCCAGTAATCAGTAATTCATTTACTCATGTGGACAAGCATACTCCAATGAACAAAAGAGAAGCCTAGAAGATTATTTTCAAAGTCTTTGCCCATACCGCATAAAAGAAGGTAGATCAGTGTGCACCGGACTTTAAGTATACCACAGAAGCTGAAAGCTCCATCTTTGCACAGTCTGCAAACTAGACACAATCACACAATACAAGTGTCAATAATGCACTCCAGTTGCAATGAATGAAACTCACTCTGCATGAAATACTGGAAATCATGACTCATCCCAAGAACTGCCATAACTGCATAATCAGGTTTCACAGAATGAGATTTACACTCTGCAGCGGAGTGTGCACTGATATGAAACTTCCTGGCAGATTAAAACTGTGTGCCCGACCGAGACTCGAACTCGGGACCTTTGCCTTTCGCGGGCAAGTGCTCTAAGGTAAGTCTCCACTCCTTTGGCTTAATTTGCAGCTTAAGGACACTTTTAGAGTAATGTGACTTGGAAGAGCACAGTACCTTATGCTGGGCTTCCTTAAGTTCTGAATTATTGAGTTCAATAACTTTGGTTTGATTTGCCACTTCCTCTTGCAACTGGGCAATCTTACACCTCCGAGCTACTGCTTCTTGTATTAACTGTTTGTTTTCTTTTTCTAACTCTTCACACCTACAACCACCTAAAAAAAATAATAAATAAATAAATAAAATAAAAATATTTGCAAACTGAGGTACAGTTCTAAAGGACTGCATTCAATGTTTTCATTGCAGCCATTTTAGTATGTAGTAATCTATAACCTGGTACACAACAAAAATAAGTAACACTGAGGAACTGGTAGTACTGGTTAAACAGTTTAAACTATAAGCAAGTTCTTGTACTGATTCTGTGAACACGGCTGCTGCTACAGGCGGCTATGATTTTCAGAGCTTGACAGACAAATACTAAAATGGTATTTTGGACAATATTAGAAAATAAAGCAGTTCAACAAAGGAAATATCAAAACAGAAGGAATAAAAAATGAGTTTTTCTTATTATACTAAATACATAAATACTACTATGTGGTTTTTAATGGGAAGAATGAGTGAAAATATTTAATGTTTTCATCTCCAATTACTTAGAAGTGAGGACAAAATTGAAGATGATTTCAAAGAAATGGAAGTTGTTGGTCCAATTTACTGAATGCTAATTTTGGCCAGCCTTAGGGGGTATCCTCAGTAGCGAGTTTCAGTAACAACTATCATCATCTGCTGTAACCTAGCAAATACTGTTTTTAATCACACAAACCATAATAGTTCATTAAAGCATTTGTTATGTCTGGTGGGTACTAACCTGGCCATATGAGTGCAGTCATAAGAAACCTAAACAGATTGACATGGTTTAATGAAATAGACATGACCTTGACATCATTACTGATGCATATGCTTTTGTCCTTACTCTGTGAGAACTTGCAACTTGCTTCATCAGTAAAAGTGGTAATGGATGAACAGTTTATCATGGATTTGTCCTTGCATTCTTAAGGATACATATGAGACCATATACAATGCATTCATTCCTTCCATTCCTCAAAACATTTCTGTATGTATATATCTGCGAGGTTGCTTGTGAGCTCCACCATTTTTGTATGTTAGAGCACAAGAACATGTCTGTAGCAAAGAGCTTCTCCACTGCCACATATGGAATAATGGTTCACTACCTAAGGAGCCATAGAATATGCTATGACAAATACTTCCTTAGTAACGTAACATCTCAGTTTTGGAACTTCAAATAACAGACAACACAAGCCTATGATGGGAGAAGATCACACAGCAGTATTTTATGACAGGCAGGCACAAAACATGTGGTTACGAACATACTAGTGAAATAAAAAGGGAGAATTTTCGGATGTGCATGCAAATGCCCATGATAGAACACAATGGACAATATAGAACAAAAAATACAGTTCCGTCACCGAACTGAAGTTGAACTAATGAGCATAAAGCTATCCTCAACGTAATTCTGTTTTTTGAACATTGTTGTTCTTTACTAGGCATGATCCAATTGGAGATTGTATGCCCTATCTTCCTCAAACCTTTGAACCAAATGATCCAGAAGTTGTACAACTATAATGGAGTTATTGGTTTCAGGAACTAAACTACTGAGTCACTGAGCCCACCATCCTGAGATTATGAAACCAATAAGCTACCTTTAAAAGAAACAAGACGGGAAGCCAAAGTGACCATTAGTATGTTCATCTGGAACGGGGAAAAAATGGAGGAGGAAAGGCTGAAACCAGCTTCAAAAAGAGTATTAAGAACCATAAGGTAAGTGGAAATAACATGGCTGCAAAAAGCAGACACCTGAAAAGCCAAGTGTTCAATTGGTATATATTATCCAGTCTGACTTGTGATGAAAACCATTCAAGAAAACTGAAGATATGATGGTTTCTTGAAGAGAAATGAAGAGATGTATTTTGTAAATCACTAAGAAAGAGTGGAATATGTGACCCCGAGGGAGGGGGGGGGGGGGGGGGTCAGGGAACAGACTGGAGTAGAAGATATAATTATGATTCCAAGGTATATTAAAAGGTGGAGGCTATGCCCTAACAGAAGATGAGCAGAAGACCAACATAGGAGAAATCTGTGAGATGCCTTTCTCCAGTACTGGACGTTTAAATAGTGCTGCTGCTGATGACATTGACATGGTTATTAAAATGCTAATGCTGATGTTAATATGCTGATGAGGTTAATCCTATGACTGCTGCAGATGTACTTGCTACTTACTGTACCTACTACTGTGCGGTTATTGGTAATCTCGCTACCTGGTTGCTAAGTGGTTTTCTGGAGCACATTGTGACAATTACGTCTGTCACTCTGAAGTTGGTCAATGCCGATACAAAAAGAAACACAGTGATTGCTCTTGTATGTCTAAAAGTCTTATTATGTTGTTAAAAGGAGAAAGAGAGATACTCGTCATCTGTCATATCACTCTAATTCATTGGCATTTTCTTTGTGAATCCCAGTAAGAACTTCTTTGCCTCACTTTGTTGAACGTGTTATATGAAAGCTGTTTAGTAATTTCATGCACTTTAGTTGCTTAGACTACAGGAAATGGACCTTAAGCAGAGGCAGACAGATTGTCAATTTATATGAAGTACATTGTGTAAGTAAGGCACAGAGGTGTATTCTTGAGTTGTAGAATATTCAAAGAGTTGCTTTAATTTTCAATCACATTTAATGAACCTGAAATAGTCGACTGCCTGCTACTGAGCTTCACTGGGTGCAGCAATACTTTTTTGTGTGTATATTATGAAATAAACATAGCAAAATCCAAAATTTTCAACCATCCCTGTTGATGTGTGGCAGTACAAAATTCTTCTGTAAACAACTTTGAATCTGAATGCCAGGAAACACTAAGTTTACCATAATAATTTGAGCACAAAAACAACAGGGTTTTAAACATTTTCTGTAGATGTCCCAATAATAGCTGCTTACTCGAAACTGACAATCATGTACAATCTTGCTGCACTGAACAAGGTATTCTGTGCTTTTAACTTCATAATCAAAATACGTATTACAAGATCTGAAATCTGCGAAGTTTTGTGGTAATTAGCACAATAATTCTTTCTCCTGCTGGGCAGTCTGGTGAGCATGGAGAGTGGCAGTCATGAAAATTTACACACATAGGTGGGGAAAACAGGAGATTTCCTCTAGGAGGATTTCTTGGAGGGTCCAGAGCAGCAGGATGACATCACAAGGATAGCGAAAATATCATTTTTGTCTCTATCCCATAAAGTGGAAAGACTGTTCTATTAATGTAATGGATGTTAATGTTTATCGACAAAAATGTTTTAAAAGAAGATTTTCCTACTGCCTTATTCAGTTAAAATATAATGTAGCATGAAGATGTTATAGTTCTTATTTTTTGGATTCAAGGGATAGTTTGGACTTAAGATTTCAGTCTACCGAGACGAAGTCAACAACAAGAATAAGCATGGCAAATTAAAAGGTGATTGCGGTGACCATACCATGGTTTCTGTACCAGTTCAATCCTGGCTCCTAATCTAACTACATATTGGCGGAGGCAGAACAGAGGTAACACTTCAATATGTTGGGAACACAGGAGCAAAAATCAGAAAAGTGCACTGGAAACATGATGTCAAGTGCATGTTTCGCTCACCAGCCAAGATGAAACACTTACTGGGATCAGTCAAGATGATCTAAGACTTCTGAAACTGGAAGTTACTGCATCCCTTGCCGGTGCAGGAAAATGTATGTAGGCCAGGCCATCTGGATGGTACAGGAGTAATGCAATGAGCAAGAACACCACACAGACAACGAACAGAAAACAAATTCCACTGTGGAAGAGCACTGTAACTCCCACGAACATACCATGAATTAACATGGCATCAACTTGTTGCGACAATCCAACTCCTCCTAAGATTGTACTCTAAAATATGCTGTAGAGACCGCATGACAGACTAATAAATAAAGACAGTGACTTTCAATTAAACAAGGCCTGGTACCCAGACTTGAGCATGATCAAAGCACAGCAGTAATCAACATGGAAATCTGCTCCCATCATAACAACTGAAAAACCTGAGGATGCATTGTTGCCACGCTAGCTAAGATCTACATCCAATGTCGATTGCAACACTACTGAGGACCCTGAATCATCCCCTGACATTGTATTTCTCCATCACCTCTCAAGTCCATGCCCAGAGGCAACCAATGGGCAGCTCTAAGAGGAAATTAATCAGCCATCAGGAACATCTGAGGATGGCAAGGAATCTTCTTGCCAAAACATCGTACCTTCTGGATGATGCCACCAAGTTGAATAACCGAGAAATATTCAATATTTTCCTACACTGGGAAAACCTAAAATCACAGACTAAATAGTGTTTGCTTTTTTATGCACTAATTTAACTGGTGTATTTCTAGTGTGAAACAGTGAACCAACTCTCCTGCATATGATAGCAACAAATTTTTCATTTGTTTTAATTTTAACCCTCGAGTGGGCGTGCCTACGTATAAAGTGTGCCAAGCACAAATAACATTGTCTTGTACCGTTCCACTGTCATCTTTCAATTGTGAGCCCATATATATTCCATCATTACTGCTTCAATTAAAATAATGATAACCTGAGTTGCCTTATGTCCAAGTGGTCAGCTGTAATATAAAATAAACAGTGAGCTTTGTAGCAAAAATTTATGATCCATGCAAGAAAATGACCCAGATTATGAGTTAGCAGCACAATACTATAATGGGGCAGTTGTCTACAAGATAATTAGTGATTGAATAAGCGGCTGGCTGGGATCTGATGCAACTGTCGCTGTTTAATGTTTTGAGTGGGTCATATTTGTGAGATAATGCTTGAATGCGGCAATAGAGTGATGTAATGAAAGTTTATTATATCATTGTTAAGTTATATTAAGGTTAAACTATGATTTTATTTACACATATTTACCTCGGTAACAAAGACAGCTACTATTTACATTTGCGCAACGTTCACCATGTGCTCACTTGTGGTACAAGAAATGGCACGCCTGCTTGAGGGTTATAATGGTCAAAAATTACTGAGACTTGTTTGCTTTTGCCCCACACTCAAACATTGTGGCAACCATGTACCCGTTTCATACTCATTGAATCAATGAGAAATGGGCTCCATGAGGACCTTCGGCAGATCATTGAATGTTTTATCTGACTTGACACAGCTTGTAAACCGAGAAGACTTTAGTGAACTATTGCTGCATATGGTTCACTTTTTCAAAGCTTTCAATTGAGGTTTTATTTTTGTCAACTACTTCATGTGGAATCATCTACAAGATAAGCACAGTCACATTTGAATTCAGCCACTCATTTCTAAATTTTTTAAAATTAAGATGTAGACTCCTTATAAACTTTAAATGATTTAGCACTAATTTTATGATGGTACAGTATTCCAGTTTAGCCATTTAAATGGAACACATGCCACTCTACTACTTTCACGTTATTTGCAACATCAAAACAACAAAATTTAATCAAAACTATCTGTATTTTAGGCATTTTTACTCAAAAATACTTTAAATTTCCCAGAGGAAAAATTTACAACTATGACTATCGATCCATCCAAGAGCGAGTTGCTGTAGCAACCTGTCAGTAGCCTGATACTACTACTGTTGCACTGAAAATAATTTTGCAGAGCAGTACCATTCTGATTAAACAGCACTAATGCACCATAGTTAGAAACTGTTACATGGCTTATGCGGCTAAAGATTTTTTTGGACTAGTACCCACCAGAATAGCTAACACACACAGTAATTCAATTGATCATGTTATCACAGATTATGACCACATCATCTCAATGGACATCATAAATGGTAACCTCTCTGATCATTTAGGCCAAGCACCATTATTAAAATGTAATAGCAAATTCAAACCAAGAAAAATGTATGAGCACAGCCAAATATTATCTGCAAACAACATTGTTACACTTAGACATAGTTTAAGCCAGGAATCATGGGAATCAATCATGATTACCATTGGGGCCACAAATAAATGGAACATGTTCACAAAAATTATGACTGAGCACTTGTATAGATCCGTGCCATTAAAAAAAGTGAGTATCGAGAAAAAGCAAACTTCAAAATTAAAACCTGTGCCATTAGATTTTAAAACAAAAGATCTGAAAGGAAAAAATGGAAAACATGTATAGCTTACACAGACTAACTCACAGTTACAAAAGGAACTCTAAAGCCGTATAAATACAAGTACCGCAAAGAAGCCAGGAGATTAAAATCAGAAAGAGTCAGCCAACAGATACAATGTTTCAAAGACTTGCTATTCAATTGTAACTAAAACCAGAAACAATGAAACAGAAACTACAATTAATAATGTACAATTAACTTTGAATAATGATGATATCTCTGACCCTCTTGTAGTCAGCAATATTTTTAATAATTGCTTCATAGATACTGTTGAAAATGATGTCTCTATGAAACAGGATATACAGTGCACATTTGAGTTCAGAAACAAACAGAACTGCAGTACACTACCCCCAATAAGCACATATGACATTCTGTAGCTTATTGATAGCCTCAGAAACAAAAATCATCAGGATTAGACAAAATTCCTCCATACCTGTTGAAGAACTGCAAACATGAACTAATGAAACCACTGGGTCACCTAATAAATTGTGTTCTCAAAGATGGTGTGTTCCCTGACAAGTTGAAACTGTACAGAACTACAGACCCATTGCCCTAATCTCAACTTTCAGTAAACCGATAGAGAAAATAATATTAAAAAAATTCCGGAACATTACAACAATGCTGACATATTAAGTGATTTCCAGCATGGTTTCAGAAGAGGTCGAAGTATGTCAGGAGCAGTACAATTTGTCCATCATGCATTTGAAAAAATAAAGGAAAAATCCCAAGCAGCAGGAGTATTCCTGGACCTCTCAAGGGATTTTTATAGAGTACATCATGAAGTGCTCTCATCAAAAACTGTGAAGAGTGGTGTCACTGGAAAACTCATGAAATTGCTAAAGACATATTTAAAGGGTAGACAACAGTGCCCCGAGATTATGTACTCTAATGGAGAAATTCTGGAGAAGAGAAGGTCAAGTATAAGAAATAAACATTTTGGTGTTCCTCAGGGCCCCATTTTGGGTCCAGTCCTATTCATATGCTATGTAAATGATTTCCGAAGTTCTCTTGGCAATAAGCAATTGATCTCCATATATGTAGATGATACATCTGGTATCTGATATGCAGACAGTGAGTCCAGCCTAGTTGAAGAGATATATACCTTTATTGTAAAGGCAAGAGCTCACTTTGAAAGAGAGAACCTAAAAGTAAACATACAAAAAACTAGTATTAGTCATTTTAAACCAAGTGGTCCAAACAGACAAAATACTGTGACTGATGAAATTCTACCAAAAACATGTACACATAGCAAATTCTTGGGTTTATGCATAGATGATCGACTTTCATGAAAGCAGCAAGCTGATTATGTCTGTAAAAAAATAACACCCAGTCTACATGTATTAAGAAGGTTATCACTATATCTTAATTCTGAAACCCTAAGGACTGTATATTATGGATTAGTGTACCCTTTCTTGTCTTATGGAATAGTACTGTGGGATGGGACATGCCATACTACTATGAAAAGGGATTTCATACTGCAGAAGCAAGCCTTGAGGATCATAGCAAAATGTAAAACCAGGAACTTCTTGCAAGCCGCTATTCATTAGACACAATATTCTCACAGTTTATGCCATGTATATACTAGAAACTATAATGCTAGTGAAAGAAGACACTAAGATCACAAAAAGAAACATGGGTATTCACAACTATGAAACAAGGCATAGAAAAGACTTTCATATGGTTAACAGAAGATTAGCATTAACAGTGAAAAGACCTTAAGTCAAAGGAGCTGCTTTTAATAACTTGTTACCAAATGAAGTTAAGATATTGACAGGCGATACTTTTCACTTTTTAAAAGTGAGTCAAGCAGTGGCTTATTCAAAAATGCCCTTATAACTTGAATTTATCATGAATTACAATGTAATAAGAAATAATGTAAACTAAAAAATTGTAATTGTACAAACTATATTGTTGGTTGAAAACACACATGCATGTAAAATTACATGTCACATGCAATAAATTGAATTAAAAAATCACCCACAGTACTTTGAGATTATATGTTCAAAAAGACTCAGACTGCAGGAGTAGCATGTATTACTTACCCTGATTATTGACACCTACTGACATAACTGTCTTTTGGTTGGAGACATCTGTGTCTTTGACAGGAACTGTGTCATCTTCTGTGTCTAATCCACAATGGAATGAAACCTTTTTATTGTCTCCGACATACTGACTGGGAGCTTTGTGAACTACTGAATTGTTCAGTTTATGCAAGTCTTTTCCCTCCAGGTGAAGGGGACCACTGACATTTTTAGATTCAAGCTGTTTTTGTCTTTCCATGCTTATTGCCAGATTTTTCTGATGTGTTTCTAATTCCAATTTCAATTTCTGTAAATCACGGTCCAACTGAGAACATTTGTGACAAGGTTGTGACAGTTTCTTCGAAATAAATCCTAGAATTTGTTCACAGGAATGGTATTTTATACTATTAGAGTCAGGAAATATTGAAACAAGCAATATCAATTGTTTTTTGATACTATTCAAACACTCAGAATTTTGTGTAGCCACAGCTTTTGCCTTCAAGCATTCCTCTTGTGCCACTTTAATGGATTCTCCAAGGGCTGAATTTTCCAGCTCTAATTTCTGAATTTGCTCTTTAAAGCTATTTGCTTCTGACAGCAGCAATTTTTCATCTATTTTTAAAGTACTTTCAAAGTCCTTACTAAGTTTGTCACATTTTTCTTTTGTCTGCTGGAGTTCGTTTTCAAGCAGAATTCTTTGTTCCTTTTCTTTTTCCAAGTTTAGTTCGAGATGTTTCTCATTCTCAGTAAGTTGAAATATTTTTTCTTCTGCAGCTCTTAGGCGTAAACCAAGGTCCTTATTTTCATCCTGTAAAAACGACATATCTGCTTCTGATTTGGTTAGTTTCTTGTTGAGATGGAGTTTATCTTGTTCTAAAGTAGTAAGTGTATCTTTCTGGGCTTTCAGTTTATCATGAAGTTTATTTTTCTCTTTCTGAGAATTCTCCAATTCTTCTTCAAGCAATACAACTTGTTTTTCCAACTGGCTGATCCAACTTTCTTTAGCAATGAGATTATTATTGGACTCTTCAAGTATGATTTTGACCACTTCCTGCTCCTTCTGAATGATAGAATTCACAAATTTGTCAAAAATGGCAAGATTGTCAGAGGAGTTTTCTTGATCACCTGAATCTGCTTGGGATAATGTGGCTATTTCTGTCAGCATTCTATTCCTAAGTTTTTCATTGTTAGAATTCAGAATATCTAATTCTTTCTTTTGAGCTGTGTTCTTGGCAGTAAGTTCATCCAGTTTTAACCTTAACTGCATCAATGAATAACTGTTTTCTTCAGTATTTCTACTGTCACCAGAAAGTAGTATTTTTCTCGGTGTTAAGTTTTGATCACAGTCATTGGTATCTGATGTGTCTTTTCCTAGACACCTGTCCTCCTCTGCATGATCAGACTTTGGAGAGATATGATATTTAGGTGTCTCCATATGGCTTATAAGTGCCATCTTACTGTTTGAAGGAGCCTGCTCTTTGCTATCAGTTTCTGGACAACTTTGAAATTCATCTTCTTGAGCTGCAGACCTGAAATGAAAAATAAATGTCAGTACAAGCATGTGCATCATATTCTACAAAAAGACAACTACTACCTTTTACTGTGTGATAAAAATGAGGAACATTGTTTCTACTATCCAATCCACATCTTCAGAAATGGTACTCTGACACCCATTCAATTCACACAATATCCTCGTCTGCCTTTATGTCCTTCGGTTCCAACCTTCTGCTCCATGGGGCATATATCCTCCCATCACCTCTTATTCCAACCCATCACAGGCATTTCCTATATTATCAAAGGCAGAGCTAACCACAAAAACAGCCACAGCACAGTAGTCTACACAGCTATGACTATGAATGAATTATCCACTTGTATATAGCCATGACCAAATGGAGATCTAAGATCTGTATGCTGTATAAAATAATGTGGGTGGCACCAACAGCTGCTTCACGATCCATGTCCGCTGCATCATACCATCAAATAGAAGCTCCTCTGAATTCGTCAACAGTTAATTTTGCCCGGAATATATCCAACATTCTCATCATTAAAATGGCCTCAATCTTCACCACTAGACCACTTGTTCCACTACTACATTCTATGCTGCTTCCTTATCTTTCTCTCCCTGTAGATTTGAAATGTAACTGCCTCATCTTGAGTTTAATATGGAATCTTATACAGGAATTTAGTGACGTATTCTGTTTCGATCTACAGCTTGCAGTTTTAGGAGTTTAGCGCTTTCATATGCACTGATTAGAAAGGTAACATTTTTGATGTCAATAAGAGGCTTTTGCTTTACTTAGAAATTTATTTTTGTGAAGGGACAATTTAATAAGAAGTAAAAATATCAAAGTATGCAATGAAGTTGAACTTTTTTCAAAAAAGTGAGTTGATTAAGATTTTAGTTACATGATAAATTAGTACAAGCAATGTAAGCAAATGTCAATGCTCAGTACTGGCTGAGAAAAATAAATAGGCTACAAAATATAAATTAGGACAAATCTGAAAAGGACCAATTGTCAACAAAAAAGGTGTTATTTTACACAAGTTTACATAATTATCTGAACTGAAATAAGAAAACTACATCTACATTGCACACATCACATTACGGTGTGAGGCAGAGGGTACTTTCGTGTACAACTTTCACTTCCCTACCTTCCTCTTCCAGTTACAATAATGAGCAGGTGCATGGATCATCCTTATTTTGCTTTCATATTCTTCTGCAGCAAATATGTAGGAACTAGTAATGTACTGACTGACCTCTAGGAAAGTACATTCTTTGAATTTTAACAGTAAACCACACTATGCTGCACG
Source organism: Schistocerca nitens (assembly GCF_023898315.1). Taxonomy (NCBI): domain Eukaryota; kingdom Metazoa; phylum Arthropoda; class Insecta; order Orthoptera; family Acrididae; genus Schistocerca; species Schistocerca nitens. The sequence goes on from NC_064619.1 coordinate 212,630,850, forward strand.
ATACGTCTCTTGTAACATCTGCCATTGGAACTGGACGAACATCTCCATGACACTTTCATACTCACTCAGCGAACCTATGACTAAACACACTGTGCTATCTACGAGCTTCTTTATTTCTTCCATCCATGCCTTCTGGTCCCAGTCTGATGATCACTATTCAAATATTTGTCAAATAAGAGTTTTATACATTATCTCCTTCGTATGTGAACTATACCTTGAGGACTCTTCCACTGAATTTCAATATGGTGCCTGCCTTTCATGTAATTGCTCATTTTTAAATCACTCTGCATTCTGAAATGTAATTGCCTTAGAGAGCCTATGATATATCACTCAAACTAAATGTTTGGTGATGAACCCATACATCAGTAGTTTTTGATCCTGTAGTGTTGTTTCAGGGTCTGGTAATAATATATAATGTTTACTACAGCCACCAAACTTTTGTTAACTATTTTGAGTTTCAATTTGAAGGTAAATAACATACTTAGCAAAACTTATGCCCTGATAATAACATGTAAATACTTGGAACTTCATTGTTTAAAGCAACGTTAACCCATCACTTCTCATATAAAATTATGCAAATGATGATAAATGAAATATGTATGACTATATTTAATAAATAATTACTGAATATATGAGGATATTTGACAAATCTCAAGTGAGTAAGAAAGACTGTGAAATAATAATTTGAGAATCATATAAAAAGATCATGTATTTGAACCAGGGAGGCCAAAGCTATAAATGAATATATGTTAAAAATTTTAGACAGAAATGTTAAATAACATGAACCATGGACCTTGCCATTGGTGGGGAGGCTTGCATGCCTCAGTGATACAGATAACTGTACCATAGGTGCAACCACAACGAAGGGGTATCTGTTGAGAGGCCAGACAAACGTCTGGTTCATGAAGAGGGGCAGCAACCTTTTCAGTAGTTGCAGGGGCAACAGTCTGGATGATTGACTGATCTGGTCTTGTAACACTAACCAAAATGGCCTTTCTGTGCAGGTAATGCGAATGGCTGAAAGCAAGGGGAAACTAAAGCTGTAATTTTTCCCGAGGACATGCAGTTTTACTGTATGGTTAAATGGTGATGGCGTCCTCTTGGGTAAAATATTCCGGAAGTAAAATAGTCCCCCATTCGGATCTCCGGGTGGGGACTACTCTAGAGGACGTCATTGTCAGCAGAAAGAAAACTGGCATTCTACGGATCGGAGCGTGGAATGTCAGATCCCTTAATCGGGCAGGTAGGTTTGAAAATTTAAAAAGGGAAATGGATAGGTTAAAGTTAGATATAGTGGGAATTAGTGAAGTTCAGTGGCAGGAGGAACAAGACTTTTGGTCAGGTGAATACAGGGTTCAAATGGCTCTGAGCACTATGGGACTTAACAGCTATGGTCATCAGTCCCCTAGAACTTAGAACTACTTTAACCTAACTAACCTAAGGACAGCACACAACACCCAGTAATCACGAGGCAGAGGAATACAGGGTTATAAATACAAAATCAAATAGGGGTAATGCTTACACACTACTTAACCTAAATTATCCTAAGGACAAACACACACACCCATGCCTGAGGGAGGACTCTAACCTCCGCCGGGACCAGCTGCACAGTCCACAACTGCAGCGCCTTAGACTGCTTGGCTAATCCCGCACGGCACATTTTTCTTTGTCTCAAAGCTTTTGAGGTCAAGGTCATAAATAGGTTATTTAGAATTTTTAAATGTGCCACTCTACAAATAAAGCACTAAATTAGTAGTTCAATTACTGTAGCTAGAAAGTGGTCAGGTTTGAAATTAATATTTTGAAACTTATAGACCAACTTAAAACTATGTTGAATTAGCTGAGAGAACATGGGTCTGTGGTCGTATTGGATTCATACAGTCTACAATCAATGATTATTCTTTTGGTAGAGTGCCATATAGTTGAGCATTTTGTTGCAGATAGGGATCTGTAAGGTAACTCACTTGTAAAAATTTCGAGAATTATCTCGTTCATGATTTCTTGTAAAGTCAGACCACATAATGTACTGAAAGTTAAGTAGTGTATGTTCATGTCATAATCAGGATACAGTGACATTTAATAAGCGCTAGTTAGGATGTCGAGAATACACTACGTGATCAAAAGTATCCGGACACACCCAAAAACATACATTTTTCATATTAGGTGCCATGTACTTCCACCTGCTGCCAGGTACTCCATATCAGCAACCTCAGTACTCATTATACGATATGAGAGACGCTTGGAGGGGTGGAGGCGGGAAGGGATGTTTAGCTTTTTATTTCTCTTCATGTAGCTTTGGGACAAACTTTTCATGGAAACTTTACCGACACAAGGTCTTACAACATAAAATTTAATTCTACTAATTCTTCCCAATATGTCCCAAATTGAGATCAATGTTCAAGGTTTTAATGGGAGTACGTGTATAAATTCAGATGCTGCTGTGTATTTATCTGAAATTATGAACTTGCTTTTCTTGAAGTTTACCTCCACTCTTGATATCTTGTTTTTCTCTTCACGGACTCTTCTCCTACTTTCATGAAATGTCGAAGATATACATAGGTAAATAAATACAAAATTTGTTTGTTTCATATATTTGTATTGTCTTTGGTACTTAGTATTTCGCTGTTGTGTGATATGCAGCAAAACAGTCTCCAAGATGTAAAGCAACTCCACAAGACTTACACATTAAGTTTGTTGTTCTTTTTTGAGCATACATGGCAGTTTCTTCGTTTTCATTTATTCATTTCGGAAATAAGTATTAGTTGGTGTTGGTTTATGTGACCGAAAAGTCGGTCAACTGGAACATGATGAGATGTACGTGATGTAGTGGCAACCTCCAGGTTTTGCTCAGAAGCAGGTACGTGGTCTTTTATCCATGAATCGGACACTTTCAATAAAAAATCTTGAAATAGGAGACTCTTGTGTTCTGTAATGAAATATTTACATGTACAGAATGCATCAAATAATGCAAATCTTTTTTGACCATTTTATCGTTTCTCTTTATATAGGGTAATAACTCAAATATTGGTCTGCCCGATTCAATCCGTTCATGCATTTGTTGTAGTCTGATACACTTTCAGTTTTTTTTTCATTATTTTTTTTATTGTGTAATCGGTTTTTCTACATTTTCTGTGAATGTCAGTCAAAGTGGCATTATGTATTGTAGAGATCATTCGTATCGTTTTAGTTTTCGAAGCTCTCCGTATCTCTGCGAATGCTTCACCTTTCCATTGAAGACAAGCTTCAAACACATTGACTTTTGCACGCTTTAACTTTTCAGAAATCCTGTACTTTGCCGTATCATTCCATAAACTCTAATTTTATTTTCAAGTAACTTCTTGCAAGTTCTGCACTGTTATAATAATTATCCATGTAGAGGTGACACCACTTTCCATAAGAAGGTGTCAATAGTTCCATCACTGTTTTTGCTAAAGGCTGTCCAGCGCCGGAAAAGATCTTGAATGAGGAAATGTATCACGTACTCTCTAATCACACAGATTCATGCCATATTTCATAATTTTTGACAGATTCAAAACTTTATAAAATTTAACCGTCCACGCCACGGTATCATTCCTTCATCAGTTGAGATGTTTTGACTTAGATCAAAAGTTTATTCAAACTTTTTGGAAAAATATTCAATTACGAATTGCACTTTGTAGAGCTGGTCGGCATTATCTGGTTCATTGTTGCTGTCGGAAAAATGTAAAAATGATAATATTTGCCTGGATCGGTTGTGGGACATATTTTTGTGAAATATCGATGTGTCTATCAACGGATTCATTGACTAATAATCATCAATCCTTGCCGCCGCTGCCCCCCCCCCTTTTTTTTTTTACAATTTCCATAACGATAGCAAGCTGAAACCATTTTTTAATTTCGGGTCCTGTAATGTCGACATATTTTGCATTATTTTTATACAGTTTCCTTCTAATGCAATTTTGCTGTAGTACTCGTTGGTTTTATTGCTAATATATTCAAATAGATCATTCCCAATATATTATTCTATGATACCCTCGACACTCTGTGTATCTTTGGGAAATATGTTTGGACCAGGAGATCCTTCAAATTTATAATTGGTCCTCAGTAAATCAAAATCTGACCACTGTGCACTGTCTTCTTTGTCTGATTCGTCCGAATCAGTTGGAAACTGTAGTTGCCGAATTCTTCTTGGACGTATTTCACTATCTTCTGACGATTCCGCTTCACTTTCGTTTTCTTGATATCCAATGTCTTCTTCCCAATCTGTCAAAGTCATCTGGAACGTCAGACAAGACGTCCGCATATTCATCATAAATAATCATATCGTCTCTCTCATCTGCCACAATGAAAGGGCACAAGTACTTATTAAAAAACTTGTTGATGTGTGTAACTTATTGTTATCTAAACATAACACCAACAGAATGCAAAATATACTAAAGTGCTGTCACTGGCCACTGCGCGGTACTATGTTCATGACACCACTGTGGTGTCGCCGGTCACTGAGCGATACTATGCACACAACACCACTGCGGTGTCACTGGCCGTTGACCGCTATTTCACTCACGACACCACTGTGGTGTCGCCGGATGGCATAGTGTTAATTACTTTGCTGATTCTTGAAACTGTTCAGTACAATTGCTTGTTTTTTTAATCTTTAGTTGGAACCATGCAACTAACATGTATTGGTAAAAAAAAGAGTAAAAGTAATAAATTTCGAAGTGTCCAAGAAGACTGCAATCCTGTTATATAAAATACTATTATTAACAAACTAGACTGTGATTTTGTTTACGAAATGAAGTAGAGCATTAAATATTGAGTTCCAAGAATTTATGTTCAGCTGTTACAAGTGATGAAACTGATAATGGTAGTGGTGTTTGTATAATGTTGAAGATAAGTCAAATAATTAGAGAATGAAATTATACTATGTTGAGGAATGTAGAAGTCCTCTAAAATCAACAAATGAATTAGCAGACCAGATGTCATCTGCAGCGAACAACTGCTTTAGTATCAACTCTTCTTGTATCGTATCCCATTAAATTTGAAAAGCTCAGATTTGTGGGAATTTTAGTAGTTAGCCTTGTGATGTATGAATGTTAACTATGTGTCAGATCCTTCCGATTTTATTCTGTGTATCCAAAAATGTAACAGTTTCTTGATCCCATACTTTGCCAAATTGTAGGCAGGTGGCTTGATCACACTGACTATATGCGACACCTTTCTGTAAGGATTTTCAGTACTCCATAAATTCTTGGTGTTTCCGGAACTTTGGTAATGACTTCTCTGGCTGTGTCATGGCCCATTCTAGAGTCTTTGTTTAAGATTCAGGTCTTTTATTTTGTAAGATGACACAGCAGCATACCTAAGAAGATTTTCAAGGAGTGACACCAGCAGTGGAAGCCTTTGTATTTACACCAGTGTGCTAATTCATGGTCTCTTATTATTTAGACAGTGAAGAGATATTTTACGACCTTCTTTGCTTCCGACAGACCAATCTTCTTGCAAAAACTGTGCCAAGAAACTCATAGTCATAAATTATTTGCTTATAATTCAAAATGGTTCAAATGGCTGTGAGTACTATGGGACTTAACATCTAAGGTCATCAGTCCCCTAGAATTACTTAAACCTAAATAACCTAAGGACATCACACACATCCATGCCCGAGGCAGGATTCGAACCTGCGACCGTAGCAGTCGTGCGGTTCCAGACTGAAGCGCCTAGAGCCGCTCAGTTACCGCGGCCAGCCCCTTATAATTGACTGTCATAATAGCAAATACATTAAATCACGTAAGTAATAGAAATTCCCAATTACCTGACTGAGATGTTCTTGGTAGAACATGGTGTTTCAGTCTGCACAGCAAATGATGCCTAGAAAATAAAATGATACATGTATTATCTGCAAAAAATATGGGAAAATGGAGACAATATTAACCATGTAATTTATGTCACAACAGGAATGAAATGAAATAGGCAAAAGAACTCTAAATACCAAAATCTAACTTCACTGACAAAAACGAGTGCTTGGTCACAGCAGCGCTACCTATAACAAAAATACTAAAATAAGATGATAAATTGCTAAGAGGAAATACACCAATAACTCAACATATAGTTCACTAAATCTATCTGCATAACCCTTTTTACAAAGGCTGTGGGTACAGTGGCACCAATATTGGTGGGTTCTGTCGCCAACCAAAATCAGCCAAAGATCGCTGACCTTTTCAGATTGTTATGCCGCAACGTATGTGGCCACAATGTGGCCAATCTCTTTGCCCAAAAGTACAGACTTTGGACATTAATCAGTGAAATTCAAAATCAGTTTGTTTCCTCTGGTCATAACGGCCAACAAAACATGAAACGTGGACTGTGAGAAACAGGTAAGTTAGAAAAGAGTTGGTGGTATCCTGAGAATGAAAAATATCATAATCGGGAAATAGTTCAGAATCTATGGACAGAAATGACAGGTTTTGGGAACCACAAGTAGATAAAATGATTATTGGAAACTTTAGGCCACAGATTATAAACTCAAAAAATAATTTGTTCAAGTGAGAAGGGTGGTGTATCTTATGCTTCAGGTTACTGCACCAGAGTGGATCTTTTTTGGATTGTGGTAGATGGACATTGGTACTTACAGTTTTTTTTTATGCCTGTAGGGTGGTCATTCTGTTACATGAAATGGTTTGTAAATGTGGCGTTCAGAGTATCTTATTCTGAGCTTTGTGTCTGTCTTTTATATGTATGCTGAATGACAGTTACTGAAGGTTAACTGATGTACGCCAGCACAACTTCAAATAAATTCAGCAAAACAATGTGTTTGTAATATTGTTTTTGAAGGTCACTATGAATCATCTCTAGTGTGTGACAGAATGTTTTTTTCCTTCATCTCACATATTCATAAAGCTTGTCTGGTAATTCCAATAACTGAGGACAAAGCGTACAGTACTTGACACTTTCTTTTTGAAACAGATATAGCTCATTCACAATATTTGGAGGCTTTTTAATAGTAAAAGCCACATTGTAGCACTTGTCACCATGCACAGAGGTGGTGGTATCTATAGTTCCCTTGAAGGTTAAAATCTTACCTGCTTCATGTACAGAACTGATTCTAACCTAACTTAATCTAACTTGGACCCACCAAAAACTGACAAAGGAGATCCAATGCACTGGGGCCACATTGTTGGCCGATGTTATCGGGCGACAATATCTGACGACTGCTGTCTGTGTCACGGTGAAGCTGAATGCCACCTTCTAAGACACAAATCAAGGAACTGGATAATCCGATATTATGCTCTTGTATACTTGTATTAGGGGTTATTGAGTACACAAGCACACAACAGTTTCTGGATTTTGTGATTGTTCTTACTATGCAGTTGTGAATTACAATATGGATGTTTATATCCACACCTATGTTCGAGTGCATTTGTACTTATTGCAATATCCAATGATTGTGTTATTACATTCGAAGGTAAATTTCAGGGGTTAGTCTGTTTAAATGATTTCCCAAAACCCAACAAACACAATTCACGAGTGGACCATTGAAGAAAATCCATTACAATCTTAGGCAAGTAAGTGTCCTTGAATGAAAACCAGTTAATTACGAGCATGATTGGAAGGTAACCTTCATTCGGCTGTACATAGAAAACTTGCATAAAATTTTTTTACTTACATCATGGAACTGTAGCTGTTTGTTATTTTTCAGTATAGTCACATTTAAATTTAAACATCTGTCATAGGATATCTCTAATTTATGAATTCCTCGTTAATCAAATTTTCCACCTTCCAGCGTAGTCAATCTTTCACAGCATTTATGTTTAGCATTGTCATCTAAGTGCTGTGAAGTGAGCCACTACTTCATGTTAGTGTCGAAATGAAAATCGCTTGGCCTTAATCGTGGGCTGTATGGGGAATGATCAAAAATCTCCCATTTGAAATCTCTAGAGTTTCTTGGGCACTGGGAGGATGAGCACCATCATGCAAAAACATGGTCCATAAATTCAACCAACAAAACTCCCTGAGCATATAAAAAAACTGTAGCACCTCCCATTTTGCAGGATTTTTTTATTATGGTGCTCATGTTTTGAGGTTGTAATGAGTAAATGTGTGAAAGAGTGAGGTTCATACTTTCACAGTTAGATGCTTACTGAATCAGAGAACATGCAGATGTGACAATGATGGCACTCTGCATTCAAGCACTTAGCACCATTCTAGTGTGGTGGTTACTATCCGAACATCCAACCCCCCCCCCCCCCCCCCATGCCCTATTTCCTTTCTACATTGGTAGTACCCTTCTACATTGTTAGTAATGTAAAACTGCATATTCACTGTGACTAAACATTTGATTTTAATATTACGCAATGAATTTAAGTTTTAAGTCTGCTTTGGCTAGATCTATCGAACTGTAGGCACACAAAAAATTGTGGAAATTTGCTGTCACCGAAATAACGAAATAAATATCTGTAACAGTTACCTTGGGTCTGCAAATAACTGCAGTATATTGGTAGACATAACACTGAAATCCTTTATTCCTGTGTGGTAGACTCTACTGTTTGCCCAGATCTGAGATTTTCAGGTGAGGGGGACAGAAATCTGCACAAGGGACCTACAGCAGTGGGCAACCTCACAGAGCAATTAATCTCCAACTGGTTTTATACACCCTGAGCAGCCTTTATATATAAACAAGTTAAGCATAGTAGCAATGTCATGGTGTTAACACCATTTAGGTACCTATCACTGTAAGCACAGTAGGTTTTGGACTAAAATGTTTTAATACTTTTGTAAAAAATTACTTGTTTTTAAAAACTGTTAGGAGATTTTACATTAACTGAAAGGCAATATTATGTTTGTTTCCATATCTCTGAGGACAATTGCTAGTCAAGTAAAACTGATTATCATTGTTATTACATTATGATACTGTGTATTACTCACATTACACATCTGTCTCTATTGTGATGAGATGTCAATAAAAGGAACTGGATGTTTGAAGGTATAGATGCAACTACCTTCTAACAAAACTTAGTCTGTCAAGACGACAGTGAAGGCCAATTTCTCAGGGAAGTGTTTGGCCTTTGTGATTAGTAATCTTGAGATGATGCAATGAATATAACAGAAAGTATTTAAAAAATGAGGCTGCATTGAACAAAATTCCTAGCTTACTTTGTTGCTGTCTTAACTTATCTGCAATTACAGTTCTGCAAAACCAATTAAAGATATCACCAACCATCAATATAACTTCTGAAATGTTCCATTTATCACTTGCTTTGTGACTGGGACAACTCTTTAGATAAGCTGAGCAGCAAAGTGGGACTAGATGTCTGATGTATTTGTGCCCTCACAGTGGACGTACAATGATATCATGCAGGAGAAATTATACAGGGATTTGCTAAATGGAGCGAACTACAGGGAAAGATCCCTGCAAAGATAAGGAGCAGAAAATGTTGTATGGAGATTGACTACAAATGTGTTCCAAGGGAGGCACACTTACTTGAAAGTAGAGATAAAAAGAGTGTAGGTTTCAACAATTTTAACTGCACATGAAATCACAGGCAAGTGGAATGTTTCACCTGTTTTATCTCTGTAATCAAGAGGTCAGAAATATTGTCCATCACAGAAAGAGGTCAGAATATCACTGAGGCATACATGTACCACATACCAGTACTATGGGACATCTGCACGCACACCGTGCGAGGTGGCACACCGTGCGAGGTGGCACAGTGGCTAGCACATTGGACTCGCATTCGGGAGGATGACGGTTCAATCTCACGTCCGGCCATCCCGATTTAGGTTTTCCGTGATTTCCCTAAATCGCTCCAGGCAAATGCCGGGATGGTACCTTCGAAAGGGCACGGCTGACTTCCTTCCCTGTTCTTCCCTAATCCAATGAGACTGAGGTCCTCACTGTCTGGTCACCCCCTCCCAAAAATCCCAAGCCAACCCAGGATGCACACAAAGTAAGTGTCAAAATGTTAAAGGCAGCGGGGGAGGTTGGGAAACTGGGGCTGTACCATGTGATGATGATGGTGCAGAATCAGAAGATTGCAGAAGATTGGAAGAGAACACTAACTGTGACTATATTCGAGGAAGGGAGTAGGAAGGATTGCACAAACTACAGGAGAGTCACACTGATACCACAATGTGCCAAGGTATACGAAAAGATACTAGAGAGCAGAATCAGAACAAGGGTTCAAAACAAACAGAGATGAACATCACTGCTTCATACCTGAGATGTCAACTGTTGACCTCATACTTGCAGTGAGGCAGCTCCAGAAGCACCACTATGAATTTGATGAAGACACCATGTTGGTATTCTCAATATAGAAAAGGCATTTGATAGTATCTGTAGAAGACACATCTGGGAAGCACTAGAAAAGAAAGGACTGGAGAAAGAGACTACAAGCAGGGAGGAGGAGATTTACTGTGGAAGGAATAGGAGGGGAGGGGAGAGGTAAGGTGTAGCGGGAGCAAGTAGGGATGGGGGGGGGGGGGGGGGCAGAGTAGGGCTGCTACGGTGCTGGGGGAGGGGGAAATGGGGGTGAGGTGTAAAGGAGAGAAATAGAGGAGGGGAAAAAGACTAGTGGGTGCCATAGTGGAATAGAGCTGGATGGGTAGCAGTAAAATGGATAGGTGGATGAAGGACAGTGTTTAGCAAAGGCCTCAAAGGTATCACTGGGTATTACCCTCCCAACCTCTTACAGAAACCGATCTCCCATGTCTTGTCTTTCCAGTCACCTACCATCTCCCACAATCCTACTGTCTGGCAACATAGGGGCACTCTCCCTGTGAAACAGTACCCTACTGTACCACTGCTCCCCACCCCTTTCCACATGACTGATATCTCCCTGTGACAGACATAGATGCAAGACCTGTCCCGTACAGCCTACCACCACCACCACCACCACCACCACCACCACCACCTACTCCAGTTCAGTCAAAAGGAGCACCTATCCCATCAAAGGAAGGGTTACCTATGAAAGCAGCCTTGTGACCTACAAACTAAGCTGCAACCACTTTGCTTTACACATGGGCTGTCTATCCACATGAATGGCCACTGACAAACTGTGGCCAAGAGACAGGTGGACAGTGCTGAACTTGCTGTCCAGTCCACGTGCTTCACTTCAATGACTGCTTCACAGTCTGTGCCACTTGTATCCTTCCTACCAAGACCAGCTCTTCTGACCTACACATGTGGGAATTCTTCCTGGAATATATCCTATGTTCCCATAAACCTCCTGGCCTCAACCTCTGCTAGACCCTGTCCACTTCCCTGCTCCCATTTCAGCACTACACAGCCTGCTATTCCACCAATTAACCCACTAGTCTTTTTCCCCCCTCTTCTCTCTATCCTTCTCCACTCCCTCTCGTGCTAGAACCTCTACCCTGTCCGTACCACCTCCCTGCTAGCTTCGCAAGCAGCACTACACCTTTCCCCACCTCTACTCCACTATCCAACCCCCTCCTCACCCCAGCCTCCTCCTCATCCCCACCACCAATGCATTGGTTTTCCCACTAGGCACAGATGGCTGTGCACAGCCTGAACTCTGTGTGTGTGTGTGTGTGTGTGTGTGTGTGTGTGTGTGTGTGTGTGTGTGTGTGTGTGTGTTTTCCCCTGCCACGGCTTGGTGAGTAAATTTTTTTATCTATCCATTTACTTGTAATAATATTGTCATTGTTCCACCCTGAATTTTCCACTGTTCCGTATTAATTTGTACCATTTTCAATATCAGAGAAGGAAAGTTGCTACTCACCATATATCGGAGATGCTGAGTCGCGATAGACGCAACAAGAAAATTCACACAATTATAGCTTTCGGCCATTATGGCCCTTGTCAACAACACACACACACACACACACACACACACACACACACACACACACACACAAAAATGCAGCTCGCACACATGTCTGCTGTCTGCAGGCTCACTGTGGTTTCAGTTTTCTTTTAATCCTAACTGCATTTTCTCAAGACCATTCTATATTCCAGTTTTGTTCCAAGAGAATGTTTTAAGGACAAACATGCTCTACCTATCATTGATTCTAGTAAGGTACGATTCCTCATTTCTGACACCATATTTGAAGTTCCCCACTGAAGAGTCATTCTTTAGTTTTATCTTCCATCCACAGTAAAATATTGGGTTGTCTTTTTAGTGTGACTTGCTGCAATTTATCAGTTTCTATGCCTCTTCCAACATGTCAGAGTTTGTCGATATTGATACATAGAGTTTACCGATTTCCATGGAGTATCTTTCAGTTGCTTTTAAAAACAGACTTTCTATTCTGCCACTCTTCATTATCTGACTATAATTTTGAAATCTCTTATTTATAATTAAACCAAGACCTGAATTTTCTACCTGTTTTGCTATGTCCAGATTTTAATGCTATTTCATTTATGCATTTTATCTTATGTCATTTCTCTCACATCACTATTCTCCATGTATGTAATTACTATGCAGTATGCACCTGAGAGTTTAGCAGATGGGTAACAAAACCAGTTTCAGTCTATTTCTCAGTTCTTCCGCTCTTTAACAGCAGTTGGGAAATTATTTTTGGGTCCTGCAGACCTGCAATTGAATTGTTCGCCCAAACAACACTGTAATGAACACTTTTGTCAAAAGAGGGCTGAAATAGCGTTTTGTGAGATGTACCATTGTCTCTTCCGATGCAGCACACCACATTGTGGCACACAGAATGTTGTAGCAATGAGCTGAGAGTGAAAGGGCTTGAGTGAGGAAAAATAACTTCAAGGACACATTCATCACTGGAAAGACGATAAATGAAAGGCAATGTAGGGCAGTGGACACCCTTACATACTGAGGAGAAATTGTCCTTTTCCTGGACAATCATCATCTGATGGGGTGGATGAACAACACTGCAACTGCTACTTGTATTGAAAACAGGGTTTTCACAATCTGCATAGCCAAAAAGTTGTGTGTGTTAAATACTTGCAGAGCTCTAATATAGCAGTTAGTCCACACTGAATAGTTCTGAACATAGTTCCGATTTCTTATCTGACTTTCATATGAACATCAGCCTACCCAACACAACCAGTGCATACATTCAGGCCAGAGGAGATACAAAATGACACTGGTAAGTGGGCTAGCACTGCCAAATTCTTTGCGTATTTAACTATTCTGTATCACTGAAATGCTACCACAAACACTCTTAATCTGCAAAGTTATTTCCTCCTCCTCTTCTGGGTATTTCACTTTCTTGTCAGGCAGTTTATGTATAGAGATACTTTAAAAAGTGATTTCAGATTAAATTTCAAGGTCAAATGTGTGTTTATAGTGTGCCAAAATTTTTATGTAGATTTTGTTAAAGGAATTTAAGAAATTTAAAATGAAAAGCGCTATTTAACATGCTAGGGATGACAAAGCATAAAAAATGCTTGCTGCTAATATCAGAAAAAGCAAAACAATTACCTTCAGGCTTTTATCAGCATTGGATACAAGTTTCAGGAAATTTGGGACACAGAGCTGCATTAGAAGAAGTTAATTACTATTTGTATCAGTTGAAGACCATTGTCTCAAACCTATATCAACATTAAAAAGACAAAAGTAACTACAAAACCTCAAAAAACAAAAACACCATTTAGACGTAACATACGAGTGGCGTTTGAAAATTCCGTGAGTAGTCCAAGAGATGGCCCCACCGGCGCTTATCGAGGTCGTGTTTAGTTCATAGCATCTTTGGAAAGAACGTACACCAAGTTTCAGTCATATTGGTCTCCTACTTTGTGTTTGGCATTCGTGAGAATCAAGGAAGTCAAGTGATTGTCAGAAAATGGACGATAAAGAATTTCGTGTGGTGATTAAACATTACTTTATGAAAGGCAAAACGCTTCAGGAGACTAAAGAGAAGCTTGAAACGTTACGGTGACACTGTTTATCAGTGGTTTCAAAATTTTCGGAGTGGCCATTTGGGCAGAAGTGATGCTAAACATTCTGGATGCCCTGTGGAGGTTACGACTCCAGAAATCATTTTTAAAATCCATGGTGATGGATGACAGAAGGGTTAAGGTGCGTAAGATTTCTAGTGCTGTGGGTATCTCGAATGAACGGGTACATACTTTGCATAAACATTTGGACATGAGAAAGCTATCCGCTATATGGGTTCTGAGATTGCTCACGCCTCACCAAAAATGGAATCATGTGAAATGTTGCAAGGATGGTTTGCAGCTGTTCAGGAAGAATCCGCAGGACTTTAAGCTTAGTTTTGTCACTGTGGATGAAAAATGGACACACTATACTCCTGAGACCAAACAACAATCTAAACAAAGTGTTACCAAGGGAGAATTTCCACCAAAAAAGGCGAAGCCTATTCCTTCGGCCGGAACTGTTATGGCGAGAGTCTCTTGGGGTTCGCAAGGGATTATCCTCATCAACTATATGGAAAAGGATAAAACTATTACAGGTGCATATTATTCATCGTTAGTGGACTGTTTGAAAACTGAGCTGCAAGAAAAATGCCGGCAATTGGACCGCAAAGAAGTACTTTTCCATCACGACAATGCACACACCTCAGCAGTTGTGGTTGCAAAATTTATGGAAATAGGATTCTAACTCGTTTCACATCCCCCCTATTCTCCAGACTTGGCTCCCTACTATTTGCTCCCCAATTTGAAGAAATGGCTTGCGGGACACAGATTTTATTCAAACAAGGAGGTGATTGCAGCAACTAATGTCTATTTTACAGTATGGACAATTCCTAATGCCCCTCGTAAAAACATTACTTATGAAAATTGGACAGTACAAATCAAAATGGCTCTAAGCACTATGGGACTTAACATCTGAGGTTATCAGTCCCCTAGACTGAGAACTACTTTAACGTAACTAACCTAAGGACATCACAAACAGCCATGCCCGAGGCAGGATTCGAACCTGCGACCGTAGCAGCAGCGCAGTTCCGGACTGAAGCGCTTAGAACTGCTCAGGCACAGAGGCCGGCCCAGTACAAATCACTCATGTAGAAACACAAATTATATTCACTATCAAGGTCATGAACAACAGCAAGGTAAACAATGATTTTCCTGCATCAGCAATTATCTTAATCCACAAAAACAAGTAACTGAACATATGTAATCAAGGGTAGCACCTGAGCAACCAAAATACTAGTAAACTCAAAGATAAAACCACAAAGACATCAGATTAATCAGTTATCATAATATCATCAATTTTTTAAACGTAGAAATCACGTTACATGCACATTACAACGTATTACTTGTATAATAAAAAACGGAATGACAATAAGGTAAACCATGACAAATGACAATGAAATATGATTAAAGCAAAGGTGCCAACAGTATTGTTGCATCCAATTTTTGAGTACAATAGAATGTACAAGTCAGTGTATCGCACGTTCAATGGACAAGCACCCAGAAGCTAGGAATACTGAGTAAATGACTAAAACTGAGATTCCAAGTATCCTAGTTATAAGCTTCATAACCATAGATACAAGAAAAACTAAATGGGCATAATAGTAAAAGCCTGAAGAATAAGACGTACACAGTGTAAAAAAACTCGGTGATTTACTGAATAGAACCTTAATGATATAATGCACAAATGTTGCAAATACAAGTATTTCACATTTACTGTGAAACTTAAATAATCTAGCATACAGGACCCAATCTTATCCTCAACAGGAAAAATAGGTAAATACAATTTCCCAAAAGGATCAGTACACAACATCAAAATGTGTCTGGCTTAAAGGTCAATATGGACTAATTACTAGTAACCCACTCAAAAGACAACGGAGAATTGGGGTAATCTAGTTTATACACTTTAACACTGTAATAACTGAAGGTGAAGCATGTAGCAAATAAATGAAAAATATATAAGGAGATTTAGGGGTGTAACTGTAAATGGATCATATAAAAAACAATCATCAACCATTACTAACTTAGGTATAATTCCATTACGCTATTAATGTACAATAATGATGGCCAACACCATCTGAGCAGAAATGTACATGTAGTCAAATGCAATAAGCCATACAACAACCATCAGGTGTAATCCTATTAGATATTACAATGCAAAACCTATGTGTGTCGTGCATCATATCTCAGGAAGCAAAATACAGCTATACATGTCACTAGTGCGACCAGTTGTATTGTATGGTTGTGAGACATGGGCAAGCAAAATTTTTGGCCCAGTATACAATGCAGAAACTACAAAATGTAAAATGAGGCACAATGAAGATCTGTTCAAATGGTTCAAATGGCTCTGAGCACTATGGGACTTAACATGTGAGGTCATCAGTCCCCTAGAACTTAGAACTACTTAAACCTGACCAACCTAAGGGCATCACACACATCCATGCCTAAGGCAGGATTTGAACCTGTGACCGTAGCGGTCGCACCGTTCCAGACTGAAGCGCCTAGAACCACTCGGCCACAACGGCCGGCTGAAGATCTGTATCGGCAGTTTAAGAAAGCTGATATTGGGTGAGCGATTGTAAGAAGAAGACTACAGCATGCAGAACATGTACTATGAGCAGAGGGCACTCTCTCTAACAGATTGCTTCTATACCAGCCAACTGGTAGACATCCAAGAGATGGTCCACAAACGAGGGGGAGAGACAGGACCTAATGACCCTGGGAGAAACAGATCCAGCAGCCAGCACTGAAGATGCCTGAGAGACGTAAATGGGCAAACATATGTAATACATTTCTGTAATGTTAAAGCTATTCTGTCATGGTTTGTGGACTTTCTGTGGTAAACTTTTCATTATGTTCTATGTATGTCTTGTATTTGTAATTTTTGTCTTCTGCCATGGGCCTATATGGCTTGTGTATGTGCAATAAATAATAATGATGATGAATGCAAAACCTTACACTTTTACAGGTGGGACCAGAAGAGGTAATGTGACTTACTAATAATAAACCATGCATTATAGTACACATGCAATACATAGAAATGAAATTACCTGAAAGCACATAAAGGAAAGTATTCACGTTTAATATACAAAAAGGATGGATTATCATCAGGGACAGGAAAATTTTGTGAAAACTATAACATGAAATTGTCAATTTTTAGCAAAATATCAAGAAATTGTTAGTTTTTATGAAATGTCATGATATCAGTAGCTTTTATGAAGAAATTGACAATTTTTATGCAATTTTGTGACATTTGTCATTTTTGTGTATAAAAAGAATGTCGTAACTCTGAGAATAGCAGTTTACAAATTTTTGTAACTGCTAGTTACTGAATGTTGAAACTGCCTTATGACTGTCTTCAATTTCCTTAAGGCTGAGGGTCATGTATAACAATAAAATGTATAGTCATTTTCCATGTTACTATGATGTGATGTCACACCCAACAGCACAGTTTGGAAAAAAACAGCACCAAACTGGAAAAATAGCACAAACTGGACAAATAACATCGAAAAAGGAGAATCAGAACACTGATATTGGCAAAAAAACAGTGAATTTAGGAATATGATTTCACAGATTCTGAGAAAAAACCCAAACATGACAAAAAATAATACTGAATTTGGGGGGGGGAAAAAACACAAATTTGAGAAACACCTAAGTTGGCAAAAAAAGTAGGATGGAACTTGGCAAAAAAGGGTCGTTCTGAATGCGGCAAACAGGAAAACCCAAAAGGAAATGAGAAGTATGAAACTGGCAAAGAGCAACAAAGCTGGCAAAGAGCAACAAAGCTGGCAAAAATTACACTAAATTTAGACAGAAAGATACATTGAATCTGGCACAAATGCGACAAAACCAGCTGTATAATGGGAGAGGAAGGGGGGGGGGGGATGGAGAAGGCGGAAAAAGAGGGGATGGGGGGGGGGGGGGGCAAGACAGAGATGGGGAAAAGGAAGAAGGGTATGAGGAACAGATAGCTACATACCTGGTAGCCTAATTTGAAGAAGAATAAAACTTGGTGATACTAAAGGTTAAAGCACTGTCTTGACAAAGATGCATAGTGTACCCTGAGAACTGGTATGGAGTGGAAACTTTTTTAAACTTTTTGAAACTATGTAACAACAAATTATCACTTACCAGGACCTAATCATCCATGAACTACACAGTATGGTGCATCACAAACAATTAACAGGGATCATATATGTCAAGGCATTTCTACTACATCAAAAAAGTTATTTAAATAATTATTTCATTCTGTTCATTTAAAATCTGATATGGGTGTGTGACTGTGCTAAAATATATTTCTGTCTCTTCTAGTAAAATCATACCTACTCCATTGTTAGATTTGGGTAACACTGCCATCTCATCATTTATATCACCCAGAGAGTGTTTGTGGGTTTTAAGATGACCAGGGAGCTGATGTATTACTTGGGTGAGAATATTCTTTAATCTTATTGTAAGTTTTCTTCCAGCATGACCTACATAAAATTTGTCACAATGCAAACATTTAATCTTAAAGAAGAAGTTGTAAGTTTCCTGAAAATTTGTAGGTGCTGTCTGTTTTCATTTTGAGGAACTCTTAGTTCAAAAAAATTAGTATCTCCATTTTATCTTCCATTTCAACAGTAAATTTAATCCAAAGACAAAAATTTTGAAACAGATGATGTAAGCTATCCAACAAGATGAACAGAATGCACAAATTCCATTATTGACCAAATATTCATCTCAGAAACAACTTACAGATTCACAAGCAGAGTACTGAGCATGGGTTAAAGCGATCATGAGGCACAGCTGCTGTGTATAGAAATGCCAACAAGTAGTAGCAGTTCTGGAAAATTAGTTGAAAAAAGAACCTTTTCTGAAGATAACATTAGAATTTTTAATCTATTACTGGTGAAGAAAAACTGGGAACGCATCGCAACTCAGAACAATGTTGATAGCATGTACATGAGTTTTTAGAGCATCTTTCTTCACCATTTTAATGTAGCATTTCCAAAAGTAGTAAAAACAGTAAAACCTAACAATAATAAGCAATGGGTAACTAAAGGCATAAAAAATTCCTGTGAGAGGAACACATTTCTGCAGTACTCTTGTAAGAAATATAGAGTAACCCAAAAATTTGCAGATTATTCAAAAGCTACAAAAGAATATATGGTAGAGTAGTCAAAGAGGCAAAAATTATGTGGAATGACAATTTGATAAGAAACTCATCTAACAAAATGAGATCCACATGGAGAGTTATATAGAAAGAAACTTGTAGTTCAGTGCCAAAGAAAAAGAATGTATCATTAACACTATAAGGCTCAAAAGTCACAGACCCAAATTCAGTTGTGGAAAAATTTAATGAATACTTCACCTCACTAGCTGAAGACCTCATTCAAGTACTCTGTCAAGGACCAGTCCCAAGTTTCTCCAGCAAGTCAGTGATATCGATTACTTCTATGTATGTGTATGAAACAAACCCCAAGGAAATTATGAGTAAAATTAAATCATTAAGCAATAAAATGTCAAGTGTTCTTGATGAAGTACCTGATTTCATATTAAAAGCATGTGCTCACCACATAGCAAACCCCTTGGCAAAAATTTTCAACCTCTCTTTAAAAACTGGTGTATTTCCAGATAATTTTAAGATAGTATAAGTTTCACCAATGCTAAATAAAGGTACTTCTGAAAAAATATCAAACTACTGACCCGTGTCACAGTTAAGTTCCTTCTCAAAAATTCTAGAAAAACTCTTCTATGACAGGCTTTTAAGTTTCATAAATAAATATGCACCTCTTACAGTACAACAACATGGTTTTAGAAAGTCTAAATCTACACAGACAGCAATTTTCGAATTCTTAGACTGCATTTTAAAATCCCTTGATCAACATAAATTAGCTGCAGGTATTTTTCTAGATCTATGAAAAGCCTTCGACATCCTGGACCATAACATTCTGCTTGAAAAATTAGAAAGACGAGGAGTAAAAGGTGTAGCACATAGCTGGTTGTGTTCATACCTAAAAAACCACAGGCAGAAAGTATCACTTCAGTATGAATTTAACAAAACGAAAAAAACAAGAAACAACTCCTTTCTTTCTAGGGAACTACCAATAAAATATGGTGTACCACAGGCCTCAATCTTAGGTCCACTACTCTTCTTGATTTATGTGGATGACTTAGCTGAATATATGAGTCCCACAAAAACTATCCTGTTTGCCAATGACACCAGCATATTGCTCACTGGATCCAGTCCAGAAACTTTGCGGTCCACAGCAGAAAGTTCTATGAAAAGACTTTCTGAGTGGTTCACAAAAAACAAACTCATTATAAATACAGAAAAAACTGTGTGTGTCGATTTTCATTTAATTCTTCCAACTAATCAAATGTCTATTCAAGCCCAATAAAAATGATCCCCTAGAAAATGTGTCACAAAATTCTTGGGTCTTTGGGTTCAGCAAGACTTAAAGTGGGACACACATATAAATAACTTCTGTGTGCTATGGCCTAAGAATTTTAAAAGCTACAACAAGCAAAACAACGGTACTGCAGGCATACTATGCGCAGTTCCACTCACTAATCCAATATGGGATCATTTTCTGGGGATACTTAACTCACAGTGTAAAGGTTTTTAGAATGCAAAAAAGAGCTTTAACAATAATTTGTGGCCTAAAAAAGATGGAGTCCTGTAACTCCCATTTTACTGAGCTTATGTTCTAAATGCTCCACCCCTGAAAACAGGCAAACTGCTACAGAACAAAAATGTACACAACTATAGTACCAGAAGGGAATCAAATATACATCAAAAATATCACCGAACAACCATCTATCAGAGGAGCGTAATTAACATTGGTGTAATATTACACAATAAGATACCAGAGGAAATAAAAAATACTACTCATCCAATATTTAAAGCTAAACTAAAGGCATTTCTAATAAAGCACTGTTTCTATTCTGTCAGAGAATTTCTGAATAAGTAACAAAATTAATTGAAATAGGTACCTAATTTTAATTTGTCTACTATTTTGTGAATACTATGTATTATTGTAACTTATCTTTGACCTGTCCAATATCAATTGTACAATCAGTGCTATATGATAAAACTGGACCAATAAAAAATTAATCAATTAATCAATCAATCAATCTATGTTTGCCTAGCTCCCCATTCAAAAGAATCAATGTGTCAATAATTATCTTTTATTATATGTGATCTGATACATAGTTTTAGGTTTGTTATTTAAAATTTCACGTTTAATATTATCTATGAATATATTGGTAAGCGCACCAACCAAACAACATCACATAACTAACAGGGAATCCCTTGAGTGCAAGGCCACTGAAGTACACACTCGAATGTGTGGACAATGTACAGGAGTAGTACAATGACAACAAAACATGCTTAACAAGTTGAAGTGACATTGAAATAGGTGTCGAGCAATGTAGCTCATCATTCTTGTTGGACAGGGAGCTACAAACCCTTTCTCCAGTGAAATGTAGTAAAGGACAGTCTCCACCCAAGGAGCGGGTACTAAGCAGATAGGCACAACAAAAAGACTAGCAAAAATAACTTCGGCAATTGTACCCACATCAATGACTGGTACTGCAGCTCACAATGTGGCTATAGTTGCCTGAGACTGCAATCACGTTTGTGAGAGTTGCACGGGCAGGTGTGTGTGTGTAATTTTTTTTTTTTTTTTTTTTTTTTTTTTTTTTTTATGAAGGCCTCATGGGCCGAAAGCTTTATTTATGACATACAATTATGCTAACTGTTAACCTGAATGGTAAATTATTAAGTCTACTGTGAAATGTTGCAGATGTACTGCCCTTTACGATTCCTTCTCGTGTGTCTGATCTTGCAAGGACAGTAGGCAATCTTTACGTCACAGCAAGGAGAAGTGGGAAAATGGGCATAAGAGAACAACAACTATGGTATGAGCACTTCTTTTGGTCAATAGCTGGTCTGTGTGTAAAAATCTTACTCCTCTAGAACAAACTATCCCTCCTGAGAAGTGTGTGACATTGAAATTCATACCACCTGGAACCACTCACAAATTCAGCCTCTGGATGTTTGTTTCTTCCTTGCCTATAAAACGTATTATCGCACTATCTGCAGCTATGCTTTAAAAGAGTGCCAGTTTCATGATAAGCTCCACAACAGACTGTTTCACATTTCTTCAGTTTTCATAACCCTGCTACACCAATGTGGTTCTATTTGCATTCTTTAAGAGTGTATATCTACATGGTTTGTAAATCCCACAAGGAGTTCACCTTCCATCTTGATGGGGGTCTTGGGATCACTGTGGCATGCCATTTTTCATTTGGTGTTCATGGTGCAAGTTAATAGTTTGTTTTGAACATTTATCGAATATCAATGGTGTCCATTCTATGAATTGTGATATATACATCCCACAGAAGGTTGATCTTTGGCCTTCTGGACATTCATTTTCTGTCGCCCTCCTGATGCACATCATGAGTCATTAGGAGTTTTTTTTTCCCCTGTCATAATTGTTAACACAACACTTTCAATTACATTTTACTAAAGACTGAACATGTGATCTTGTACTCAAGAGGTTCCTTGTAAGCCATTAGTTTGGTTATAAAAATCAATATTAAAAGAGAACTAATTCTAGGATAAAACTGGTGTGGCGAATTCAACTAGCTCCTTAATTTCAGGAATATTGGTTTCTTTATACTGTATTATTTGCTGCAGCAAATTTTAGAACAAGAGTCAAAGAGCAACCTTGGCTGAGCAATACATCAGCTCTAGGGGCACATCTAAAAACTTGCAAACACTCTATGGGTAACATAAATGATCAGATAGCAATGTTACCTAAATCCAGCAAAGGACTAAGTAAGGATTTACTAGAAGAGACTTGAAATATTTTTTAACACTACACAAACTTACATAAGATCCTAAATGAACAGAATAATTTGAAAAATTAAAATTATTTAAATTTTGTTGATAATGTAGAAATGCTGTGACATTTATGGCCCTTGTAGACGGTTTTGGTGCACCATGTTTCTACTTATGGATAGTTATGTCCTGACAGGTCGTAATTTGGTGTTAAGGTGGTTTCACTCCATACCATTATGAAGGATACAGTGCTTCAACTTTTGGTGTCACCAAGTTTTATTCTTCTTCATATTTGGGATGTCAGTTATACAGCTATCTATTCCTTGTACCTCTCCACCCTTTCCCTTCTTCTGTCTTGCCCACTCCCCCCATACCCTTCCCCAATAATAAGGTTGGCTTTGTCTCAGCTTTCACACTAATTTGTTTATAAATTTGAATATTACATCTTTAGGTGAATTTTAAACTTGGAAGTTTGACCATTGTCTCCATATGTTTCACTTTGTTGGTCTTTCTGTTCACGTATTCTGACACTGCATTATTGTGATAGATCACTACTCTGCATTCTTGTAAGTTGTTACCAAAGCTTGTTGTTTTCTCGTACATCTTCAGATTACAAAACCAATAGATATTTACATATTAGACTATTTCTGATAATGATTGATAATAGTCCACTCTTTTTTTATATATTAAACATGAATGCTTTTCTTTATGCACTGTCAGGTAATGTTATTGCTCTGTACTGCAGTTGTACCATTATTACTGGTATATTACTGATATGTCGAATTACCCCTACTGGTACCCCCTGCAAAATATGAGGTTCTGCACTGCAATGTTTAATAGGATTACACCTCCTGATCGTTACACAGTTTCTCAGAGATGAGTACATTTACATTTCTGCTCTGATGATGTAGACCATCATTATTCCACATCACTGGCCTAATGGATATTTTACTTAAGTTCTTTATGGTTAGGAATGGTTGATAACCCCCCCCCCCCCCCCTTTTTTGCTCCATTTATAGCTAGAAACCCCAAATCTACATCTATACTTCTCATTTGACAGTCTAGAGTTTATAATCCAATTTAGTATGAACTTAAAGTACATTTACAGCATCAATCACATAGTGACTGACTGTCTCTCACGCACCAGCAATGTAGCGAGCCCTATTGACTTTTCTGAACTGGCACATGTCCAACAGGATGACCAATATCTCTGAACATTCGTCGAAGATGCCTGATCAGCATTGCAACAACAACAACAGATCAACATTCTGGGAGAAGATGCCAATTTGTATTGTGATAACTGCCAAGGAACATTTCATCCTTTTTTCCCCCCATCAGCTTTCCAACAACATGCCTCCGATCGTGTCCACAACCCATGTCACTCGAGAGGCCGTATCACCTTTCAACTCGAGTTGCAAAGCTTTGTTTGTACAGGTACGGAGAGGGATTGCCTAGAGTGGATGCAGGCATGCCTTCAATACCAGTGTTACAAAGTATCCCATCACGTGCACGCATCATTGGACAACTTTCCTGACACAACCCCTTGTTACACTCACGCACACCTTGATGCTGCTTCCTCTGCCGAAAAACCAGTGATATCTCCTTACAATGATCGACCTAAATACTCACTAACATGAGGCAACACCTACGGACATCATCACTGCGGAAAACTAAGCCTCTGGCTTCACGTCAACTTGGCTGGCTAGCTAGCTAGGTTTGGTTGCCCGCATCACGTAACTACCGATTGAGGCAGGCAGTCTGAATATGAATTGTTCACACAGCTGGCTAGATTTTGTGCATATGTGAACAATTCAAGCTACTAACACCCCAATAGTATCGGCTTGGTCAAGAGATGGCACCATTCTGTGAATGCAGGGCTGATGTGCCATGATATATCCTGGACTTTCGCCCTTCCGATAGTTCTCCTGGACTTAAGAATGGCATCTAAGCAAGATTTGGTCATAAGTAAAACTTCATACGGTGCCGTTTGTAGTTTTACTTATGATCAAAACAGGCTTATGTCTGTTGAAGTTATTTTATTTTACTGATTGTGGTGCAACCGCTGGGCTAAGATGTTTTTCATTTTTAAAAGCTTATGACTTCTGAAGGAGGCTATATTATTATAGTTGAAACCATGGTCAAGATGTAGTATAAACATATTTTGCGCAACAGTGGGCTGTTTCTCATTCAAAAGAAATAGGATCGTTTCAGCAGTTGCCAGAGAGCGCCAGATAACAGGCGTCACAGCGGTTGCACAACTAAACTGACGCAGGAAGCCCGTATGTTCGTAAAAGTAAAATATTAAAAGATCTTCAATTACATCATGAAAGAAACAAGACATTACGAGGATAGTCCGAGAGCATCAGAATTTCGTGAACCATACTAAAACGCATAATTCGGATTAAAGTGCACATTCGTATGTAAATTTTCTTGGAGTACCAGTACTGTATCATCTCATGTTTGGTTCTTTATTATGGCATAATGCCATACGTGCTAGAAGATGAAAACATGCACTTGAAATGTAGGGAATAGTTGAAATTAACCAATAGTGTGGGATTAAACACTTCGTTTCAAATAAAATGACTGCCTCAGCTGAAAAGATTAATAAAAGCCAAATTTATTTAGCACACCAGCAAATATAACTTCATTGTTCTGCAAGGCAATTAATGCTTGACTGTCAGAAAGGTGGAAACAAAATAAAATCTCAAACTAATAACATATTTCAGGCTTTCATAATTGTGTCAATGTATTTTTACAAACTGCCTATTGTCTTCTGTCTCGGGTTCTTCGGCCGACGTTCATCTAATGATTTTTCTGACGTTTCACCAGCACGAGTGGCAGGCATTGTCAAAGCTTCACCCTCCATTGCCGGTGGAGAGTGAAGCTTTGACAATGCCAGCCACTCATGCTGGCGAAACATCAGAAAAATCATTAGATGAACGTCGGCCAAAGAGCTCTAGACAGAAGCCAATAGGCAGTTCGTCAACAAGTGGCCACGAAAGCCTTAACAATTTTGTAATGTATTTTTAATTCGGTTGGTAGCTCCTGGTCATAGAAATCCATTTTGTTTTCGTTTGACGAACGAACAATCATTGAAGAGGAAACAGCAAAATCGCTAAACATAACTACGGTGACGTGGAGACTACCCACCTCCCAACTACAACTCAGACTGCTCTCTGCATGAGCCCCGTGGTGGCCCCAGTATTTAAGAGGCAGAGGTCAAACTAGGACAGTAAAGTTTCAATATCCCTGCCTCGGCCAGTAAACATGGAGTCACCCCACAAGGGGTTATGGGCATTAAAATCTCCCAAAAGCAGGAAAGGTTTAGGGAGTTGATCAATCAGTGCAGCTAATACATTCAGGAGTACTGCACCATCTGGAGGAAGATATACATTGCAGACTGTTATTTCCTGCGTTGCCCATATTCTTACAGCCACAGCTTCAAGAGGGGTTTGAAGGGGCACAGTTTCACTACAGGCTAAGTTTAGAACATAGACGCAAACTCCACCTGACACTCGATTACAGTCACTATGGTTCCTGTAATATCCCTTATAGCCATGGTGGGAAGGGGTCAGCATTGCCAGGAACCAGGTTCCCTGGAAGGCAATGCAGAAAGCAGGTGTAAAGCTTAACAGCTGCCGTAGCTCAGCCAGGTGGTGGAAAAAACTGCCACAATTCCTTTGGAGGATGAAATCATCATGAGACTGGAAAGGCGTGGAACATTCAATGAGGCAGTTTACGCGTCAGGGTCACCTGCTGCTACCGACTTTTTGCCTGCTTGCCTGAGCAGTGTTTGAGGATCCGGTGAGAGCCATGTCCTCAGCAGACACCAGAATCTCCACCCCATCCTCGACGCAGAGCTTGTAGATAGTGTTGGTGTGGGTGCCACCGCAAGTTCCTTGTTCTTTGGGGTCTTCTTTTTCGATTTCTTGCGCTGTAGCATGTGTTTCCCTGGTTGGGAGGACTTTGCTGAATCAGTCCCCGGGACTGAGGATGCGCGTGAAGCGCTACGACCAGCTGCTTATGGGCTCTTCAGCAAATGGCAGGTCCACCTTTCACACTAGCAGAAACCTGGGGAGGGAGTAACCCAAGGGACCCCTTCCTAGCGAGAGGAGCCAAAGAAGCCTGATGATTCTCTGGCTCAGAAGTGGGGACTGAAATTTCCAATGGTTTGGGGGGTGTTGCTCCCGAAGTACGTGGTGCGGGAGCAACAGGGAAGGAAGTGGCCCCCACCATCAAGGGGGCAAGTGTAGTCTCCCAGTTCTGAGGGGTGACATGAATTCAAGGAACTGATGGGGCAACAACAATTCTCGTAGCTGCGGCGTATGAGGTCATAGCCACAAGATGTAGGCACTCAAATTTCCTTTTAGCCTCAGTGTATGTCAGTCGGTCCAGGGTCTTATATTCCATGATTTTCCTCTCTTTTTGTAAAATCTTGCAGTCTGGTGAGCAAGATGAATGATGCTCTCTGCAGTTGACACAGATGGGAGGTGGGGCAATGGAGTATTGGGTTGGGATGGACATCCACAATCTCGACAGGTGGGGCTGTAAGTACAGCGGAAAGACATATGAGCGAACTTCCATCGGGGCAGTGATATATGGCTTGACATCACAGCAGTACACCATCACCTTGCACTTCTCGGCAATGTGTTACCCTCGAAGGCCATGATGAAGGCACAGGTGGCAACCTGGTTATCCCTCGGACCCCGATGGACGTGCCAGCTGAAATGAACACCTTGCTGGTCTAAATTGGCATGCAGCTCACCGTCAGACTCCAAAAGAAGGTCCCTGTGGAATATAATACCCTGGACCATATTTAAGCTCTTATGAGGCGTGATGGTGACAGGAAATCCCCCAACTTGGCACAAGCGAGTAATGCCCGTGACTGGGCAGATGATGCAGTTTTTATCAAAACTGACCCAGAGCGCATTTTGGACAAGCCCTCCACTTCCCCAAACTTGTTCTCCAAATGCTCGACAAAAAACTGATGCTTCATGGACATGAAAGATTCCCCATCAACTCTCGTACATATGAGGTACCGGGGCAAATAATCTTCACTGCCATCCTTAGCCTGCCATTCCTCCCATGGTGTGGCCACGGTAGAGAATGACTTGGGGTCATATTTCTTAGCATTTAAGTTCGACTTTGCCCGCTTAGAGACTGCTGGTGGCAGACCACCAGCAAGAGATGACGTACTATGCTTCATGGTGTGTCATCTGCTGTGATGCCACCCACTCCGACCAGGGGCTCCCACCACAGGTGCCACCCAGCCACAGCAAATGCCACCTGGCAGGATGGCCATTGCTGGGACTCCTGATGCCCCAGGGTGACGGGCATCTACTCCTTGGCATACGTGGGGAGTTAACAGTGCAGTTATCAGCACAGTGATCCCTGTGTTGACATGAGGCTACAACCAACAGGGTACATGGTGGCCCCATCACAACGGACTGGCTACCGTGCTGTAAATGAAATGCAAATAAGTCCATGGCACAGAAAATGACACTGCATAGTGCATGGTGGGTGGTGGAAAACGCACCCAGGAAGGTGTCCTCACCCAAAAGATGGAGAATGGGCAGGACTGCAATGCGACGACGAGAAAGTGGGCTAAAGGTCTCAATGCACAATGGACACAATGCACCAGGTATGGCGCCCTTCCCCAATTGGCTCGCTCTTCAGGAAAATTTTGAAAACTGGAGGTCAAACCCTACAGGGGACGATCACATAAAGGACGAAAAATACGAGACTCGTTTTAGTCTCCTCTTATGACAAGCGGGAATATCTCGGGCCTATTCTAACCCCCAGACCCACAGGGGGATGAATTACAGGCAAATGGGGGTCCATCTCCTTATTAATAAACTATTCCCAAGCGAGTTCAGGTATTCACATTATTTTGCCCATCCCCTGTATATTGCCTGCAACAATAAATCCCAAATAGATCCCAAATAGATGAGCATAATTTCTTTTTGGTTTCCTATAACATTTGTCTTTATTCAGTTAAAACATTGTTTTGAGTGAACAATTCAATTCATTCTCCCTAAATAAAAAGTAGTTGAAGAAATTGGTTTTCGAAGAGTCATGTTATCTACACATTTGATCAAACTTCATGTAGTAAGATACAGGTATAGTAGGAGCTGTCATGCCTCAGGGGTGAAGTTAACATTAGGATGAGTTAAAAGTGTTCATGACAATCATATTTTGGAGGTAAGTAATAGTGGTTTCAGTTTTTGTGTGGGTTTTGCAATTCTTGTGAAAGACAAGATGATATCTTTACCAAGATCATAGCTGCACCACAATCAATTTGAGGAAAATGCAAAGTATGATCCGCCATGTTAAACTTGCATGACAGCCAGACGACAGCACTTCTGCCAGAGGGGTGATTTTCTTAAAATATGTTTGTAAGACCAAAATTTGTAAAGCCACAAAGATAATCACTTTTACGACAGAGGTAATGGCGCACAGATGTAAGTATGCTTAAAAATGTTCAACAACAACAACAACAACTATTATTATCACAGTTCTTAAAGGCACCTTGCGTTTCTCTCTCATTGATTGTACCTATTATACTGAGTAGAAGCAAAGCTTAACTTGACCTGTACATAAGAATAACAATCAAAAATTATCACATGATTACAAGTTGAACCATATATTTTACCTGCAGTACCAAAAAGCCTTTCAGTAAATTCTTAATATGCTGTTGACAAACTACTGTAACACTTATAATGCCCATGATACAAACCAATGAAGTTTCCAGAAAGTTGAAACATGGTAACTGCATTAATTAAAAGTTACAGACAATGTGGAGCAAGCTATGGACAGATCCAAAGTGACTATTTTGAGACAGTTCAATTTCAACAACATGTTTGATTTCCATATCATATTTTTGAAAATAAAGCCATTTAATTTTTCAAGCAGTACACTCAGTGTGCAACAGGAACCTGAAAAGTATTCATTGTTGGATTTGATGAGTCTACATGCAAAAGTGTTCAAAAAGTTCCTCAGCAGTTTGGTCTTCAGTCCACTGCTAATCTCCCTAACATTGATATTTTAAATGTGTTACATTCTTACAACTATTATTTAAAAGTGTTACATAAGTGCTAATCCTAATAGTGTCACTTTGGTATTATCAAGTATGAATGATGACCATTATTGTTTTCAAGAGGTACAAAACTGGGTCTCAAACTCAACACTAAGATACCAAAAGTGATCATCAAAATTTATCACTGAATATTTTTGTGAAGCAATTCCACCTACACTCTCACTGTGTTCCACCACTTTACCAAATTAACAACATACTTTACATTTCTCAATGAGCACGTAGTTTTAACAGAACAGGCTGTCATAGTTAGCATGAAATTTCTCTAGCCTATACCAACTTCAAAAATGTTTTCACTTTTAAAAAAAAAAATACCTTACCAGTTCTGCCTTGTCTCTAGGACTGTAATATTTATCCAATACTTCTTGAGCGAGGTATGTATTAACATTTGGTTTTTTCATGATGTTAGTCTTATTCTCAGTCAGGCTGCACGTGAATGGATAATATGTGGTGCTTTCTTCATTGAATTCTTTGTCATCAGTCTCTTACACGTATCTCCTCACCTATCAAATATAAGGGATGATCAAAAAGTTTTGGTTTGAAGCCCATACAGACCAGAAGCAATGTGTCAATCAGGCAAAATTGCCATGAGCACTGTGGTAAACACAGTACCAACACACCAGGTTAAAGATAACAATTTGGTAAAACACTGTCCTGGTGCATAGAGATGTCTGTAACTGCCTGCTGCACATCCTCACCTGACAAAGATTGTTGACCCTTCCAAAACTTTAAGGACCAAAGACTTGATAATCACATGGGAAGAGATCAGGACTACAGGCTGGATGCTCCAGAGTCTCCATTGCAGTTTTCCTCAACATTTCGCCATAATTGCATACATATTTTTCATTTTACAATGAATGCCTACTGGTGCCTGATCGTTGGCAACCAGGAAAAGAACCCCATCATGTCGGTCTTGTTTGGATACTCTTGATAAGAAAGTCACCATAGTTCTTTCAGTAAGAGCACTAGAACTGAAGGGCGTTTCACCCTTTACAGTATCCTTGGGAAATTGTCATGTCATTTACCACTTCAGACTGGTGTGCCAGTAGTAATAGCTCACAGAGCTATCAATAAACTCAATAAGAAACTCATTTTCCGCATGCATGTTGGAAGGCACAAATGCCTCACTATCCCTTGCCTACATAATGGTGCTTTATATAAGCCTACATGTATCTAGTTGAGTTACATTGCATACACACTGCAGCAATGCCCTCAAATGGAAACTTCTTGATCACCTCTTATACCTATCAATACTTCATAATTGCAGTACTTCTGATATGCATGCACGTAATAAACTGTGGGTGACCAAACTGATGTTGCGTTCTTCCTGTCACTGGAGTAGCTGCTGATTTTATCCCATTTTTTCTTGCTCTTCTCCCAGAATAATTAACTAATTCCCTTGATTTTATTATTTCGGAATTGTTGCCATGCCTTTCTTATAATATATTACACTTCCACCAAATATAAGTGATATTATGACAGAATGCATTTAAGCTAATGCCAATATTATTGACATTACTGTAATACTAAATATTATTTGTAACTCTTGTATTATTCATACAGCACTGTCAACTGTAGGGGAAATATTTAAGGATTAGATTTAAGAGATGACCGAAGGCTTTAATTTTGCCAGGTATAATATATATATATATATATCCATAATTAAGTAAGGCAAGTAATTAAGAAATTATGAGAGGAGAGATTTGCTATTAATGAGTCAACATTAGCATTTTTAATGTTTGTAGTTCATCAACAAAGCTTGAACTGTTAATACTGCAACAATGAAATACAGTGTGGAGATATATTTACCATCTCAGCTCTTTCTGCATAGATTTGTCGCTCCAATTTGGTGAATTCTCTTAGTTCCTCATACTCCTTTTGAAGTTCTTGTAGGTTAGCCCGTATAATGTGTGGAGGAGTTTCCGTTGCCTCTGAGCAACTAGATATTTCACTGAAATAATAAAATGAACTGACAGGAATGTTTTCAAATATTTCATAAGCTGCTCTTTCAGTAAGAGCACTAGAACTGAAGGACATTTCACCCTTGACAGTATCCTTGGGAAATTGTCATGTCATTTACCACTTCAGACTGGTGTGCCAGTAGTAATAGCTCACAGAGCTATCAATAAACTCAATAAGAAACTAAGAATTGTTACTAAATTGGCTAAGCAAATCTGTTGCTCAACATTAGTACTGCTACTGGTTATTTTAGCCTGTGTATTACAGAAAGGTTGACCCAAAATGCTATTTTTTTCTGCTGAAGTATGAACTAGCAGAACAATCAATGTTGGAGATCTGATAATTTTTTTATCATTCATAGCAGGAGTCTCTGCATAACACGGAAACAGGAATAAGCTGTGCAATAATTGCAACTTGAATTATTATGCCACTCTTTTTCCATCAAGCTGTAACATCCAAGAATCATGAAAACAATATAATCAAGTGTGTGTTCATAGGTTTTCCTGGCGAATATGCTTCTTAAAAGTCTCTCAGGCAAGCAGCAGGACTGATTTATCATTTTAGAATGAATTTTTTATGGCATGACTTGATATCATCAGGTTACTCTTGCTGACTGACATCCTAGTCAAGTGTGTGTGATATATAGATTGGTTGTCCCCCACCCCCCATCCACTGACTGTGTATGGACACTGATGTGCTGGCTACGGTGGTGGGTAGCTTGTGCTCGGGAATCGAGAGGTGATCGTCAGTCTGCACTCCACCTTCTGCTGTGTTTGGACAATTTCCAGTACCAGAGCCCACACTTGACTGTGTTGAAATCTATTGGCCTTGTTGACAAGGTTCTCATGTAGCCAGATTTCAACAGTCTTCTTGAATACACAGACTCAATAGTGGAATGTGTTTTGCAGAATTTTTGTATCTTCATATTCCACTTTGTGGCTGGTTTCAAGGTAATATTCCGCAACTGGTGATTTTATGAGCTGCTGGTGGTTGGTGTGCCATTTGTATGTTCTGGTACCTTTCTTCACATGCTATGTAATACACTTCTTCTGGAGCCCCTGGTTGCCTTTTACTGTCCCTAAAAGGGATTTGGTCTCTACTGGTAGGTGGTACACACATTTGATATTTTGTCTTCATAAAATTCTATCAATTTTTCTAGATACATTATCTGCATACGTAATGTAGGATATCTTTTTTGGTTGGTCTTCATTAAGTGCCAACTGGGATGTAGTCTTTTGGTTGAAGGCACATCAACTTTGACAGCTGCTATAGTTTTTTTTTTTCTTTCTTTTCTGGAACAGGTCTGTGAGGTGGTCCAGTTTTTCTGGTTTTAGGCTTTCTTCATCTGAGATTGCATGAACTCTGTAGACCAGCATGTTTAGCACTACTTACTTTTGTGATAGTTGATGACATCTAGAGGCGTGGAAGTACTAGTCCGTGTGGGATTTCTTCTGATAGATGCTGTGTCCCAGAGTTCCATCCAGTTTTTCCGTGCCAGAACATCTAATAATGGCAGCTAACTGTTTTGTTCCACCACCGTGGTGACTTGTTTTTCAAGTCTTCGAAGAAAACACTGCAAAAACGAATTCATGGCATCCAGATATTGAAGGCTCCAGTTGTGGAAGTATCTAAGTATCTGACTGTATATATGGAGTGCATAGCGGCCTTAAGATGACATTAATGAGATGCCAAAACTTGTTGTCTACATAAATAAAAAAAAACCACCTTCTTGAAACATACAGCTGTTCAGTAATTTTCCTTCATAAATATCAACATATCTGTAAAAGACTGTTGGTTTAATGGTGCTGAGTCTAATGCCTGGTCTTCAGAGACTTGCATGTACATACTGGCAACCCGCAAGTGACAAGCAATGTCCGTTAAAAAGAAAATGTGAGAACATGAGCACAAAATTGAATAGTTTGGGTGAATGAGGACTCATTTCTTTTCAATAAGCAATCACAAAATGAAATACAAAGACACAAAATTTCTGCAAAACACATCCCACTACTAGGACTGTATACAAGGAGCATATCGAAATCTAGCCACATGAGCATCTCATCAACAAGGACAATGTATTTTAAGTTAGCCAAGCATGGGCTCTGCACTGACAATTCTCCAGACAGAGCAGAAACGGAACACCAAGCATGGTGAAGGCAGAGTGCAGACTGAGAATCGCCACTCGATTCCCGAGTGTGAGTTACCATCCCACCCGCCCACTCCACTCCACCCCACCCCACCATAGCCAGAACATCACATTGTCCATACACAGGGTCAGTGGAAGTTGGTGGTGACTGGTATATACATCAAACCTACTGATCCAGGATGCCAGTCAGCAGGAGTAACCTCATAATGATGGCACATTATGCCATTGAAAATTCATTCTACAATGATCAATCACAATCCAGCTGCATGACCAAGATACTTTCAAGCAATGTGCTCCAACCCTTCCAGTGAATTAACAGCTAATAAAGAGATCTGTAGTTAATTCATGGAAGACAAGCAGGAATATATATCAACAGTGTGCGCAACAATATTATGAGGATAGTGCCATCGGTTTAACAATCTGTGTAGCACCACCAACATTTTATAAGAATTCAGTTTGAGTTTGTCTGCAGCTCTGTGAGCAGTTGCTGGTGACACTAACCTGAAGTGTTGAATGTGGGCAACAGTTTTCTCACATATCATTTCAAGGGCACTCCCTATGCACCTAGTTTGGATGAAATCAAACAATAGAAAATCCAGGATGGGATGTAATAATATTACAAAAAGGAATGTTGCTACTCATAATATACTGGAGATTATTAGCTTGCAGCCAGAATGGCCTTCGTCAAGATTAGACAACAGACAGACAGGCACACGCACGCACATGCACATGCGCACGCGTGCGCGTACACACACACACACACACACACACACACACACACACACACACACACACACACACACACACGAGAGAGAGAGAGAGAGAGAGAGAGAGAGAGAGAGAGAGAGAGAGAGAGAGAGAGACTGCAGTCTGTGTAAGACCATATTGGTCGAAAGCTAAATTGTGACAGGCTTTTTGTTGTGCCTATTCACGACTCAGTGTCTCTGCAGTATAATGAGTAGCAACTTTCCTTTTCATAATATTGTTAGTTTGGATAATACTGGTACACCAAGTGTAACAATCTGAGGAATGGTGAAAACTATGTATCAATCTGAACACATCTCGTTGTCTGATTCCTGCACAATACTGGACACAGCATTTGCATCATATGTGAAACACCATTTATTTCTAAGAGTTCTTACTGAAAGGGTAACTTATGAAATCTGAAAATAGCAGAAGGTTAAAAGCAAAGAGACTGTCCGTATGTTTCTTTCCCCCCAGAATGAAGAAGCCCATTAAAAGAACTACATATTATCCATAAAAAAGAGCATTTTGACATCTCATTCATAATACATACATCTATTACTGGCCTTTCTTATCATTAATATGCCTAGTTTGTTATACTTATGCTCTTACCCATTATGGAACAACACAATTTGCACCTTGTAAGAGCACATCTGGACAATAATTACTGTATAACCAAAAGCAAGAATGAACCCAAGACAGACCCCTTTTGTTCACAATGTCTAGTGGGTTCAAATTCATATTAACACAACTACATAAATGTTGTTTCTTTAGAGAGGATTTGGTGAAAATTAAAATATACCATTATAAAACAGATTATTCAAAAGAAACACTTTCCTCAACTGTGCAACACAAGAATAAATCAGTATCCAAAAATGATAAAGCATAAGTCTAAGGAGGGAGGAGGAATCTAATCAGCCAGAGACAATCCAGAAGCACTTTACTTGACTAACACAAGTTTTTGGGAAAGAACGGTACTGTGTAAAGAAGATATATGTCAGAGATTCTACAGAGTGTTTTAGTGTCCCATATTCTTATGTGAATATCAAGAGCTCAGATGGAAACCCAGTTCTATGCAAAGAAGGGAAAGCAGAAAGGTGGAAGGAGTATATAGAGGGTTTATACAAGGGCGATGTGCTTAAGGGCAATGTTATAGAAATGGAAGAAAATGTAGATGAAGATTAAATGGGAGATACGATACTGCGTGAAGAGTTTCATGGAGCACTGAAAGACCTGAGTCGAAACAAGGCCCCAGGAGTTGACAACATTCCATTAGAACTACTGACGGCCTTGGGAGAGCCAGTCCTGACAAAACTCTACCATCTGGTGAGCAAGATGTATGAGACAGGCGAAATACCCTCAGACTTCAAGAAAAATATAATAATTTCAATCCCAAAGAAAGCAGGCTTTGACAGATGTGATAATTACCGAACTACCAGTTTAATAAGTCACAGCTGCAAAATACTAACGCGAAATCTTTAGAGACGAATGGAAAAACTGGTAGAAGCCGACCTCGGGGAAGATCAGTTTGGATTCCGTAGAAATGTTGGAACACGTGAGGCAATACTGACCCTACGACTTATCTTGGAAACTAGATTCAGAAAAGGCAAACCTATGTTTCTAGCATTTGTAGACTTGGAGAAAGCTTTTGACAATGCTGACTGGAATACCCTCTTTCAAATTCTGAAGGTGGCAGGGGTAAAATACAGAGAGCGAATGGCTATTTACAATTTGTACAGAAACCAGATGGCAGTTATAATAGTCGAGGGGCATGAAAGGGAAGCAGTGGTTGGGAAGGGAGTGAGACAGGTTTGTAGCTTCTCCCCAATGTTACTCAATCTGTATATCGAGCAAGCAGTATAGGAAACAAAAGAAAAATTCGGAGTAGGTATTAAAATCTGTGGAGAAGAAATAAAAACTTTGAGGTTCGCCGATGTCATTGTAATTCTGTCAGACACAGCAAAGGACTTGGAAGATCAGTTGAACGGAATGGATAGTGTCCTGAAGGGAGGATATAAGATGAACATCAACAAAAGGAAAATGAGGATAATGGAATGTAGTCGATTTAAGTCGGGTGATGCTGAGGGAATTAGATTAGAAAATGAGACACTTAAAGTAGTAAAGGAGTTTTGCTATTTGGGGAGCAAACTAACTGATGATGGTCAAAGTAGAGAGGATATAAAATGTAGACTGGCAATGGCAAGAAAAGCATTTCTGAAGAAGAGAAATTTGTTAACGTCGAGTATAGATTTAAGTGTCAGGAAGTCATTTCTGAAAGTATTTGTATGGAGTGTAGCCATGTATGGAAGTGAAACAAGGACGGTAAACAGTTTGGACAAGAAGAGAATAGAAGCTTTCGAAATGTGGTGCTACAGAAGAATGTTGAAGATTAGATAGGTAGATCAAATAACTAATGAGGAGGTATTGAATAGGATTGGGGAGAAGAGGAGTTTGTGGCACAACTTGACTAGAAGAAGGGATCGGTTGGTAGGACACGTTCTGAGGCATCAAGGGATCACCAATTTAGTATCGGAAAGCAGCATGGAGGGTACAAATCGTAGAGGGAGACCAAGAGATGAATATACTAAGCATATTCAGAAGGATGTAGGTTGCAGTACGTACTGGGAGATGAAGAAGCTTACAAAGGATAGGGGAGCATGGAGAGCTGCATCAAACCAGTCTGAGGAGTGAAGACAACAACAACAACAACAACAACAACAACAACAACAACATTCTTACGTGAGGTACTACTGATTGAAAGTATTAAAAAAAGTTGTAATGTGTCTTGAGAAACCATTTCAGATATTTGTGACTTTGTCTTATGCTAACCATGTGTGTTTTGACACTGGATGAGGTGCTAACTGTTGTTAACACTCATTTTCTACAACCATCAGCCACCTTCTGCAATGAAGAGCATGGTTGAAGCCTTCAGCAGCTCCAGTTCTTTGTACACTTTTTTCTAGTATCATTTTCTACTCATCGTTACTCCGTATCCAGTCATGTGGACTATGTGAGGTCTACTAAAATCCCTTGTCCTTGCTGCAAATAATCCTGTGAATGCATGTTGCTGGAAAATGCTCAAATGTTCACCCTTCCCAATGCGGAGAATTTTCATTTTATCAGTTAGCAAAATCAGGAACTTTGAGGAAAGAATTACAATCATTATCTAAACACACATACATTTTACTTACACACGAGTTGCAAGAACTGACTGACCAGGCCGAAGCAGTACCAATGTTTGACATCTGTCTGGGGCAGCAGACAGTTGGAGAGAATCTATGTATGGTTGGGTAACTGTGGCAAAAAAGTACTTTAAAATTTTTAGTTGCTATTGCAGTGTTGCACTACTTGTGACTGGTTAAGTGATTCTGTTTACTATGTCTTGAAGTATAT
The DNA here is from genome assembly GCF_023898315.1 of Schistocerca nitens. Taxonomy (NCBI): domain Eukaryota; kingdom Metazoa; phylum Arthropoda; class Insecta; order Orthoptera; family Acrididae; genus Schistocerca; species Schistocerca nitens. The sequence continues at coordinate 212,668,849 of NC_064619.1, forward strand.
AAGGAATATTTAAAAAGACGAAGAATTTTCGATAGAAAATAGGTGTACAGAGTCATTCAAAAAACAGAGAAAGAGGAACCCAATTTTTTTGTAAGGGTCTACTGAGCCCAAGCAACATACCAAAACTTGTCTAACAGGAGAAAAAAAATTGTGTAATCGCATATATATATATATATATACAAAAAACAATGAGACTTACCAAACAAAAGTGCTGGCAGGTCGATAGACACACAAACATACACACAAAATTCTAGCTTTTGCAACCAACGGTTGCTTCATCAGGAAAGAGGGAAGGAGAGGGAAAGACGAAAGGATGTGGGTTTTAAGGGAGAGGGTAAGGAGTCATTCCAAACCCGGGAGCGGAAAGACTTACCTTAGGGGGAAAAAAAGGACTGGTATACACTCGCATACACAAACATATCCATCCGCACATACACAGACACAAGCAGACATTTGGCCTTTCCTGATGAAGCAACCGTTGGTTGCGAAAGCTAGAATTTTGTGTGTATGTATGTGTGTCTATCGACCTGCCAGCGCTTTTGTTTGGTAAGTCTCATTATCTTTGTTTTTAGATATATTTTTCCCACGTGGAATGTTTCCCACACAAGGTTTCTATATATGTGTGGATGGATAGGTGTGTGTGTGTGTGTGTGTGCGCGAGTGTATACCTGTCCTTTTTTCCCCCTAAGGTAAGTCTTTCCGCTCCCGGGATTGGAATGACTCCTTACCCTCTCCCTTAAAACCCACATCCTTTCATCTTTCCCTCTCCTTCCCTCTTTCCTGACGAAGCAACCGGGGGTTGCGAAAGCTCGAAATTTTGTGTGTGTGTTTTTTATTGTGCCTATCTACCAGCGCTTTCCCGTTTGGTAAGTCATGGAATCTCTGTTTTTAATATATATATATATATATATATATATATATATATATATATATATATATATATATATATATATATATATATATATATATATATAAAAAGAAAGATGATGAGGCTTACCAAACAAAAGCGCTGGCAGGTCGATAGACACACAAACAAACACAAATATACACACAAAATTCAAGCTTTCGCAACAAACTGTTGCCTCATCAGGAAAGAGGGAAGGAGAGGGAAAGACGAAAGGATGTGGGTTTTAAGGGAGAGGGTAAGGAGTCATTCCAATCCCGGGAGCGGAAAGACTTACCTTAGGGGGAAAAAAGGACAGGTATACACTCGCACACACACACATATCCATCCACACATACAGGCACAAGCAGACATATTTTTCCCTCTGTTATATATATATATATATATATATATATATATATATATATATATATATATATATATATATATATATATATATATATATATATATATAAAACAAAGATGATGTGACTTACCAAACGAAAGCGCTGGCACGTCGATAGACACACAAACAAACACAAACATACACACAAAATTCAAGCTTTCGCAACAAACCATTGCCTCATCAGGAAAGAGGGAAGGAGAGGGAAAGACGAAAGGATGTTGGTTTTAAGGGAGAGGGTAAGGAGTCATTCCCGCTCCCGGGATTGGAATAACTCCTTACCCTCTCCCTTAAAACCCACATCCTTTCGTCTTTCCCTCTCCTTCCCTCTTTCCTGATGAAGAGGAACCCAATTTTTTTGTAAGGGTCTACTGAGCCCAAGCAACATACCAAAACTTGTCTAACAGGAGAAAAAAATTGTGTAATCGCAAACTTTCATATATTAATAGAGGGAAACATTCCACGTGGGAAAAATATATCTAAAAACAAAGATGATGTGACTTACCAAACGAAAGCGCTGGCACGTCGATAGACACACAAACAAACACAAACATACACACAAAATTCAAGCTTTCGCAACAAACTGTTGCCTCATCAGGAAAGAGGGAAGGAGAGGGAAAGACGAAAGGATGTGGGTTTTAAGGGAGAGGGTAAGGAGTCATTCCAATCCCGGGAGCGGAAAGACTTACCTTAGGGGGAAAAAAGGACGGGTATACACTCGCGCACTCACACACATATCCATCCACACATATACAGACACAAGCAGACATATACAGAGGCAAAGAGTTTGGGCAGAGATGTCAGTCGGGGCGGAAGTGCAGATGCAAAGATGATGTTGAATGACAGCCTTGCCTCTCAATCCTTCTTAAAAAACCTTAATCCTACTCCCAACATCACCACTGCTGAAGCCCAGGCTATCCGTGATCTGAAGGCTGTCCGGTCCATCGTCATTCTTCCGGCGGACAAGGGTTCCACGACCGTGGTTCTTGATCGTCGGGAGTAAGTGGCTGAGGGACTGCGTCAGCTTTCAGACAACACCACATACAAAGTTTGCCAAGGTAATCCCATTCCTGATGTCCAGGCGGAGCTTCAAGGAATCCTCAGAACCTTAGGCCCCCTACAAAACCTTTCACCTGACTCCATCAACCTCCTGACCCCACCGACACCCCGCACCCCTACCTTCTACCTTCTTCTTAAAATCCACAAACCCAATCATCCCGGCCGCCCAATTGTAGCTGGTTACCAAGCCCCCACAGAACGTATCTCTGCCTACATAGATCAACACCTTCAACCCATTACATGCAGTCTCCCATCCTTCATCAAAGACACCAACCACTTTCTCGAACGCCTTGAATCCTCACCCAATCCGTTACCCCCGGAAACCATCCTTGTATCCATTGATGCCACTTCCTTATACACAAATATCCCGCACGTCCAGGGCCTCGCTGCGATGGAGCACTTCCTTTCATGCCGATCACCTGCCACCCTACCTAAAACCTCTTTCCTCATTACCTTAGCCAGCTTCATCCTGACCCACAACTTCTTCACTTGAAGACCAGACATACCAACAATTAAAGGGAACAGCCATGGGTACCAGGATGGCCCCTTCGTACGCCAACCTATTCATGGGTCGCTTACAGGAAGCCTTCTTGGTTACCCAGGCCTGCCAACCCAAAGTTTGGTACAGATTTATTGATGACATCTTCATGATCTGGACTCACAGTGAAGAAGAACTCCAAAATTTCCTCTCCAACCTCAACTCCTTTGTTTCCATCAGGTTCACCTGGTCCTACTCCAAATCCCATGCCACTTTCCTTGATGTTGACCTCCACCTGTCCAATGGCCAACTTCACACGTCCGTCCACATCAAACCCACCAACAAGCAACAGTACCTCCAATATGACAGCTGCCACCCATTCCACATCAAACGGTCCCTTCCCTACAGCCTAGGTCTTCGTGGCAAACGAATCTGCTCCAGTCCGGAATCCCTGAACCATTACACCAAAAACCTGAAAACAGCTTTCGCATCTCGCAACTACCCTCCCGACCTGGTACAGAAGCAAATAACCAGAGCCACCTCCTCATCCCCTCGAACCCATAACCTCCCACAGAAGAACCACAAAAGTGCCCCACTTGTGACAGGATACTTTCCGGGACTGGACCAGACTCTGAATGTGGCTCTCCAGCAAGGATACGACTTCCTCAAATCCTGCCCTGAAATGAGATCCATCCTTCATGAAATCCTCCCCACTCCACCAAGAGTGTCTTTCCGCCGTCCACCTAACTTTCGTAACCTGTTAGTTCATCCCTATGAAATCCCCAAACCACCTTCCCTACCTTCTGGCTCCTATCCTTGTAACCGCCACCGGTGTAAAACCTGTCCCATGCACCCTCCCACAACCACCTACTCCAGTCCTGTAACCCGGAAGGTGTACACGATCAAAGGCAGAGCCACATGTGAAAGCACCCACGTGATTTACCAACTGACCTGCCTACACTGTGATGCATTCTATGTGGGAATGACCAGCAACAAACTGTCCATTCGCATGAATGGACACAGGCAGACAGTGTTTGTTGGTAATGAGGATCACCCTGTGGCTAAACATGCCTTGGTGCATGGCCAGCACATCTTGGCACAGTGTTACACCGTCCGGGTTATCTGGATACTTCCCACCAACACCAACCTATCCGAACTCCGGAGATGGGAACTTGCTCTTCAATATATCCTCTCTTCCCATTACTCACCAGGCCTCAATCTCCGCTAATTTCAAGTTGCCGCCACTCATACCTCACCTGTCATTCAACATCATCTTTGCCTCTTCACTTCCGCCTCGACCGACATCTCTGCCCAAACTCTTTGTCTTTAAATATGTCTGCTTGTGAGATGTCTGCTTGTGTCTGTATGTGTGTGGATGGATATGTGTGTGTGTGCGCGCGCGAGTGTATAACCGTCCTTTTTTTCCCCCCCCTAAGGTAAGTCTTTCCGCTCCCGGGATTGGAATGACTCCTTACCCTCTCCCTTAAAACCCACATCCTTTCGTCTTTCCCTCTCCTTCCCTCTTGCCTGATGAGGCAACAGTTTGTTGCGAAAGCTTGAATTTTGTGTGTTTGTTTGTGCGTCTATCGACCTGACAGTGCTTCGTTTGGAGATATATATATATATATATGAGAGAGAGAGAGAGAGAGAGAGAGAGAGAGAGAGAGAGAGAGAGAGAGAGAGAGTGGTGTTGAGCGAAGTTAACTTTTTCTGTTTTTTCTTTGACTATATTGAAAACCTCAGCATCTAGCAAAAATGTTACCAGTACAAAATTAAACTACGTTAGATTTCCTACAAAAAAGATCCTGTTCACCTTTCCAATAGGACTAAGTTTCCATATTGCAGTTGATGAAAAAATGACAGATTACTAAAATAGTGTTTTAATGACATAAAATTACTGTTTATTATTAAATGAAGTTGGTAAGGAACAAATAGAATCATATTAAGGGATTAACTTTGTTCTGGGGTGTAACAGTGCGAAAAGGCATGGAGGTGGAGGTTAGAAGCATGAGGGAAGGTAGGTCACTGTTTGGGGGTTATGCATTTCCTTTCATCACAGGTCTGCAAAATGAAGAATGAGCTGGGAATTCCCCATTATCTCTATCATGTTATATCACAAAAAGCAAATACAGGGTATTTCACAAAGTTACACCAACTCTTTCACACCTCGCCTCATGAATGACTGGCGACAATGTGCACAGGTGCTGCCAATGGGAGAGAGTTTAGTTTCCACAATGTTTGTTATTCTTACATTGAATACTGATATGATTTGCTAGTAATATGAATGCAGGAAAAGCATATGGACTGGTTCTATGTAAATTTCGGCACACTGTTCCACACTGCCATGGGGGAAACTTGTCTTAGTCATCCTTTATGAAGAAGTAGTATTCTTCCAGGAAAGGCGACTTTCTCCAACACAAGCACTGCTCATTTTTCAGTTTACATGCAGACTGTATCTCCCCAGCATTTCCTGTCCACTGATTTAAGTAGACAAAATAACTTCAATGATCTGATGTTTATGTAGTTGACTTATTTTCAGTTTATTAAGTGAGTAATTATTTGCACTTGTAAAGTGAGTTTACAAGTAAAACAGGTTTCTGTAAGCATTGTCTGAGAAGTGCTTAATTTGTGTGGTGATGTCAATGACCAGTGGCCAATGTAGTGCTGGTGAGAAAGGGGCTGGATTTGTTAAGTGGCATCTCGCCTTGTGAGAATTTTCACATGATCACAATCCATAAGATATTGTAGACTGCTTCATGTGTGTCTTTCAAAGACATGATGCTGTGTCATGAAGAACATTATGATTGTGAAAGATTAGAAATAAAAATAAAGCTGGATACTATTCAGAAGGTAGATTCACTGGAGTAAATTCTGGTACAGATGCAATGTCTATCCTGAAAGTAATCTGTTATGATTTAAATAAAATACTGGTATAGTTATAGGAAATGTATTAGGAAAATCTCTCATTTATGCCCTTGTATTACTTTTCCACATAATCACCATTCAGAACTATCATCTGTCTTAACTAAATGATACATTTGTTCTGCATAAAACCCTCTCGTATGAAAATACAGTCTACCTGTGACAGTATTTTGAAGTGATACATGAGGTGTAAAATTGAGATTACAAGGAGGACACTCAAAACTATCATATTTAACAGTAATAATTGGTAGCATTCATCTGTATTTATGTCCTGCACACAGCTCAACAACACTTGTTTCAAGAGTATCAGGTTGCAAAATTTAGCTCCTGAAGTTAAAATACTAAAAAATTTACCAGTAATAGTAACTGCATCATACAAGACTCTTGGAGCCCACAGCAGAACAGTAAGACATGACCTACTGTAGTGTGTGATGTGAGACAGGACAGCTGCTGTCGTATCAATTTAAATGTAGGAGTAGTACCACAGTCCAATGTTTTTTTATTTTATCTTATGAATGCCAAAATTATTAGTTTTGGCACGGTTTTTGGTGTTTTAACTTTGTGAGCTAGGTTTTACAACCAGAGAAAGAGAGCATTGTCTGTTGAAGCATGTTGCCGAGATACGTATAGGACTGAAAATGGTCGAATGCTACCCATAATTACTATAAAAATGCAACAACCATTACCTCACACCCATGATTTATAATATTAAACTATATTTAAAATGGCACAGTTATTTTTGTTTGGTAGGCAGATTCTGGAGGAGCAAAGCTTCACAAAAACAAAAATTCTTGTATTTTCAGAAATCTTCAAGTATCTACGAAAAAGCTGAGACACATGGTCACTTACTTTGACCCCTCTTCCACTGAGCGAAGTTTTAGGGAAATTGAATTATTGCACTTCCCAATTTCTCCCCCTCAGTCTGAGCCTGATTATGGAAATGGACAATAAAATTATTTTCATAGCAGATCTATGTAATGGTTGGTAGTTGTTTTATAATTTCCTTATCTTACAATGTAGCCAGTCACTTGTAACATAAAATCTAACGAAGTAGCTAAATAATGCTGTGTATCAACTTACAGGCTTCTGTTAGTAGCTGGACTTGGCTGACAAGAAACATTTACTCTCTGCATTATAGGCAGTGCACCTGTACAACAGTAGTGGCACACAGCCTGAGAATTTCTTGTGTAGGACTGTTCAGTTTGTGTTGCCTGGTCGAGGCCCGAACCGTGTGCAGCTGCCTGGTCGAGGCCCGAGCCGTGTGCAGCTGCCTGGTCGAGGCCCGAGCCGTGTGCAGCTGCCTGGTCGAGGCCCGAGCCGTGTGCAGCTGCCTGGTCGAGGCCCGAGCCGTGTGCAGCTGCCTGGTCGAGGCCCGAGCCGTGTGCAGCTGCCTGGTCGAGGCCCGAGCCGTGTGCAGCTGCCTGGTCAAGGCCCGAACCGTGTGCAGCTGCCTGGTCAAGGCCCGAACCGTGTGCAGCTGCCTGGTCAAGGCCCGAACCGTGTGCAGCTGCCTGGTCAAGGCCCGAACCGTGTGCAGCTGCCTGGCCAAGGCCCGAACTGTGTGCAGCTGCCTGGCCAAGGCCCGAACTGTGTGCAGCTGCCTGGCCAAGGCCCGAACCGTGTGCAGTCGAACCGCATGCAGCTGCCTGGTCGAGGCCCAAACCGCGTGCAGCTACCTGGCCAAGGCTGGAACTGGTTGCTATTGCTGCCTGATCAACCTGTTCATCTCTATCACACATGTCATTTTCAAGAGTCTCACATCCACCTCTATTTCTTTCAGAACCTCTCCTGAGGTTGACAAAACTGAGTGTAAAGACTTCCTCATCATCAGCAGGTGTTGCTGCCAGTTCATCTGCGTCTAGAAGGTCTCTTTCAAACTCCTCGAATGGGACACCTGAAAAAGATTCACATTAGAAGTGTTGCCTCTCCAATATTATTATATTTTCCTTTCTCAGACGTTATGTCTGGTTAAAAACGGAAAGTGACACGGACCTTGATCAAGTGTGACTTCCTTTTAACTGTACGGTATGTTACATTGCATTTAGGAACTTTCGGGTAACTGAACATGTATCAGTAATTACAGATTTCTGTAGTTGTATACATACATCTGGATGTAGCTGTATTGCGTTTATGTACTGGTGGATATTGTGTGGTATGACTCCTGTAGTTGATAGTATAATTGGTATTATGTCAACTTTATTCTGATGCCACATGTCCTTGACTTCCTCAGTCAGTTGGATGTATTTTTCAATTTTTGTCTCCTGTTTTCTTCTGTATATTTGTTGTATTGGGTATGGATATTTCGATTAGTTGTGTTAATTTCTTCTTTTTATAGGTGAGTATGATGTCAGGTTTGTTATGTGGTGTTGTTTTATCTGTTATAATGGTTCTGTTCCAGTATAATTTGTATTCATCATTCTCCAGTACATTTTGTGGTGCATACTTGTATGTGGGAACGTGTTGTTTTATTAGTTTATGCTGTATGGCAAGTTGATGATGTATTATTTTTGCTACATTGTCATGTCTTCTGGGGTATTCTGTATTTGCTAGTATTGTACATTCGTTTGTGATGTGATCTACTGTTTCTATTTGTTGTTTGCAAAGTCTGCATTTATCTGTTGTGGTATTGGGATCTTTAATAATATGCTTGCTGTAATATCTGGTGTTTACTGTTTGATCCTGTATTGCAATCATGAATCCTTCCGTCTCACTGTATATATTGCCTTTTCTTAGCCATGTGTTGGATGCGTCTTGATCAATGTGTGGCTGTGTTAGACGATACGGGTGCTTGCCCTGTAGTGTTTTCTTTTTCCAATTTACTTTCTTCATATCTGTTGATGTTATGCGATCTAAAGGGTTGTAGAAGTGGTTATGAAATTGCAGTGGTGTAGCCGATGTATTTATATGAGTGATTGCTTTGTGTATTTTGCTAGTTTCTGCTCATTCTATAAAGAATTTTCTTAAATTATCTACCTGTCCATAATGTAGGTTTTTTTATGTCGATAAATCCCCTTCCTCCTCCCTTTCTGCTTAATGTGAATCCTTCTGTTGCTGAATGTATGTGATGTATTCTATATTTGCGGCATTGTGATCGTGTAAGTGTATTGAGTGCTTCTAGGTCTGTGTTACTCCATTTCACTACTCCAAATGAGTAGGTCAATATTGGTATAGCATAAGTATTTATAGCTTTTGTCTTGTTTCTTGCTGTCAATTCTGTTTTCAGTATTTTTGTTAGTCTTTGACTATATTTTTCTTTTAGTTCTTCTTTAATATTTGTATTACCTATTCCTATTTTTTGTCTGTATCCTAGATATTTATAGGCATCTGTTTTTTCCATCGCTTCTATGCAGTCGCTGTGGTTATCCAATATGTAATAATCTTGTTTAGTGTGTTTTCCCTTGACTATGCTATTTTCTTACATTTGTCTGTTCCAAAAGCCATATTTATATCATTGCTGAATACTTCTGTTATCTTTACTAATTGGTTGAGTTGTTGATTTGTTGCTGCCAGTAGTTTTAGATTATCCATGTATAGCAAATGTGTGATTTTGTGTTGGTATGTTCCAGTAATATTGTATCCATAATATGTATTATTTAGCATCTTATCTTCGTCGTGCTTATGCTCAATGTATGTTGGCGGCAATAGAATAATTTGGAGGGTCAGCTTCAAATGCAGGTTCTCTAAGTTTTCTCAATAGTGCTTCTCAAAAAGAATGTAGCCTTCCCTCCAGGGATTCCCATTTGAGTTCTGAAGTGCCTTCATATCATTTCTATGTTGTTCGAACCTACTGGTAATAAATCTAGCAGCCTGCCCCTGAATTGCTTCAAATGTCTTCCTTCAATCTGACCTGGTACGGATCCCAAACGCTTGAGCAGTACGCAAGAATAGGTCACACTTGTTTTCTGTATGCAGTCTCTTTTACAAATGAGCCACTCTTTCCTAAACTTCTCCCAATAAATCGAAGTCAACCATATGTCTTCCCTACCACAATTCTCACATGCTTGCTCCATCTCATATTGCTTTGCAACATAATGTCCAGATATTTAAAAGACTTGACTGTAATACTGTATCTGAACATTACAGGATTGATCTTCCTACTCTTACTCATTAGCTTACATTTTCCACATTTAGGGCTAGCTGCCAGTCATCACACCAACTGGAAATTTTGTCCGAGACATTTTGTATCTTCCTACGGTCACTCAACTTCCACGCCTTACCTTACACCACAGCATCATCGGCAAACAACTGCAGATTGCTGCTCACCCTGTCCACCAAATCATTATTCAGTGAAGATGATACATTGTTTTGAAAGGGTGATCCACACAGTGTAAATTTGTGAAGCAGCCACTGAAGTGTAGCACAGTGTGCACAACCACCTTCTACGTATTTTATAATACCTTAAATCTAACCACCCTAGACACTCCATTTGCGTTAGTTTCTGTGCTCCCATAGAAATCATCTACTCCAGCCCATGGGCACTAGGGTGGCAGTTAGCTATCTGTAATGTCTTTGAAATTTAGTACTTCGCTTCCCCCACTTTTGTTCCAATGGGGACAAAAGGGGGTTCTGTGAAAAAAGTCACCCCAATCTAACAAATTCTAGGCCATCCTCAAATGTCTCTAAATCACAACATGGCATCCACAACATTATTTCTGTAAACTGTGTCCTTGTCTTCCAAGAGAGTAACGTATGTGACACATTCAAGGAAACCCAGCAGTTGTTTAAAACCATTTTGAATTGTTACAAGTCCTGGCAATGGCAAGGAAAGCGTTTCTGAAGAAGAGAAATTTGTTAACATCGAGTATAGATTTAAGTGTCAGGAAGTCATTTCTGAAAGTATTTGTATGGAGTGTAGCCATGTATGGAAGTGAAACAAGGACGATAAACAGTTTGGACAAGAAGAGAATTGAAGCTTTCGAAATGTGGTGCTACAGAAGAATGCTGAAGATTAGATGGGTAGATCACATAACTAATGAGGAGGTATTGAATAGAATTGGGGAGAAGAGGAGTTTGTGGCACAACTTGACTAGAAGAAGGGATCGGTTGGTAGGACATGTTCTGAGGCATCAAGGGACCACCAATTTAGTACTGGAGGGCAAAAATCGTAGAGGGAAACCAAGATATGAATACACTAAGCAGATTCAGAAGGATGTAGGTTGCAGTAGGTACTGGGAGATGAAGAAACTTGCACAGGATAGAGTAGCATGGAGAGCTGCATCAAACCAGTCTCTGGACTGAAGACCATAACAACAACAACAACAACAACAACTGAAAAGTTAATTCAAGGAATGAAAAAACGAAAACAAAAAATTTAAGAAACATTAAGTTTGTGTTTGATAATGCACACGTTTTTAAATTGAGAAACATTTTCATTTAAAAAAATCATTTTACAACATTCACTTCTGTAGAATCAAAGATTATTTGATTGTAACAACAATGAACTTACTTTAGTTTTTAATGAGTTTGACACCTCTTCCTGTAATATCACTCATAATCGTCTCCTCAAGTTTTTGAACTGCACTTTTGTACTAGGGGTCACCTTTCCACCGCTAAGGGTCTTTGTGGAGAAAATGAAATAAGTTTTCATAACAGTTGTTACAATAGATGAAAATTCAGTATTCATAAAAGAAGAAAAATCATTTTTGTATACGAAGTACCTTCTCACTTAATTTTTTTTCTCTTCTTCTTTTTCAGCCTGTCCTAATTCCAAGATAGCTTGTGCTATATTTGCCTTGACCTTTGTTCGAATATTGTCATCAAATAAAACAACAGCCACAGTTTCTGGAGCTAAGTACTAGAGGTGACTTGATAACCTTTTTCAATTGCTGTATTAATTACTGGACCAAAATCTTGATAATTTATCAGTTGACTTATGAATAGGAAACCATAGTAAGGTGGCATAATTGCTAAACCAGGCTTGGGTATACACGCATACAAAAAAAAAAAAAAAAAAAAAAAAAAAAAAAAAAAAAAAAAAAAAAAAAAAAAAAAAATATTACACTGAGGTGACAAAAGTTATCAGGTCGGATCACCTTTCGCCCCATGCAGTGCAGCAACTCAACATGGCATAAAGTCAACAAGCCATTGTTAAGTCCCCTGCAGAAATACTGAGCCATGCTGCCTCTATAGCCGTCCATAATTGTGAAAATGTTGGCAGTGCAGAATTTTGTGCCTGAACTGACCTATCATATAACTCCCATAAATGTTTGATGGGATTCACTTCAGACAATCTGGGTGGCCAAATCATTCACTCGGACTGACCAGAATTTCTTCACACCAATTACAAACAATTGTGGCCTAGTGACATGGCACACTGCTAACCATAAAAATTCCTTTGCTTTTTTGGGAACATGAAGTCTATGAATGGTTGCAAAGCATCTCCAGGAAACCAAACATAAACATTTCCACCCAATGATTGGTTCAATCAGACTAGAGGACCAAGTCTGATTCCATGTCAACAGAGCCTGCACCATTATGGAGCTACCATCAGCTCGCTCATTGCTTTGTTGACAACTTATGTCCATGGCTTCGTGCGGGTCTGCGCCACATTCAATCCCTACCATCAGCTGATACCAGCTGAAATTGGGACTCATCTGATCAGACCAAAATTTTCTAGTCATCTAGGGACCAACCAACATGGTCACGAGCCCAGGAGAGACGCTGCAGGCAATATAATGCTGTTAGCAAAGTCTCTTGTGTCAGTCGTCTGTTGGCATAGCCTGTTAATGCCAAATGTCGCCACACTGTCTTAAGGGATAAGTTCATTGTACGCGTCACATTTATTTCTGCAGTTATTTCATGCAGCATTGTATGTCTGTTAGCATTTACAACTCTATGGAAACACCACTGCTCTCTATTGTTAAGTGAAGGCTGTCGGCCACTGTGTTGTCCGTAGTAACAGGTACTGCCTGATATTTGGTGTTCTCGGAATACTATTGACGCTGTGGATCACAGGATATTGAATTCCTTAATTTCCGAAGTGGAATGTTCCATGCATCTAGATCCAACTACCGTTCCTCTTTCAAAGTCTTAAGTCTATTGTTTTCGACCAAGTTACTCTGCATTTCTTCTAAAATACCACATCCAGGCCAAAACTTCAGTTAGTCAAAACAAGTCCACAACAACAATTTAAAAACTGTGGCAGCAAGGGAGATACTGTAGGTTGTGACTGAACTATTTTTCTAGATTTGTGTAACTTCCATTTACTACACGTGTTTTGCTTGCTGTCACATCACAGCAAATTGCCTGAATTGTGACAGCTGAACCCCACTTCTCTACTGACTGGAAACAGCCACGCTTGATCTTCTGCAGAATATGTTGGGATTTCAGGGACCCCCTGCAGCTGTTCCTCGCCTTGTCAGGTCAGTAATACTGCCAGTCTACCGTATTTACTCGAATCTAAGCCACACCTGAAATTAGAGACTCTAAATTCAAGGGGAGAGAAATGTTTTAGACCGCACCTCCAAATCGAAACAAAGTTGGTCCATTGCTTTGATAAGAGCCGTTCTCTTTGTTATAGGTGTTTACGTTACTCTAAGCTGAAAATGCATTACTGTACTGTGTCATGCATTGTTTGTCGAATTCTGATAATGAGTGTTTACGACCTGTCGCCGCTTGCGACATGGCTTGCTTTTGTGCGCACTATCGCCACTTACAATTTAAAAAATGGAGGAATTGTCTCATTAGTGAAACAATGGCAAGAGACTGCTATTTGTTGTTACTTACACTGCTGCTTTCTTTGATAATGATCAACAAGAACCAAATAATAGACCGTGAATGATAGAAGATGTTCTGAACGAGAGTTTAGCAAAAATTTTTCTCCATTTGAAAATCTTTGCAAACGCCTCTTTAGTACATTACATTCTGCACAGAAATTAGAGTCATCTTAGGTTTATAAATCTAGTCAGTTGCTGTACTCCATTTCTGACAGTATCACTATTCAGCATAAGAATAATACAAATATAAACATGACATGATATGTATATTCTTCTGCATTTGCTGTTGCCTCACTAGTTTCGTAGTTTATTAGGCAGACAGGATTTAAACGAGATAGCAGCAAACACGAAAGAATACATGGCATAATGCTTACATTCGTATTATTCTTATGGTGAAGAGAAAACTGCATGTGATTGACAATTCATAGAAGTTCCTATTAGCAACCATCTCTTGTCACAAGTAGGACAAAATTCAGAACGTGGATTTGGCCATATTGACATACATCCCAAACAGTCTTGCCAGTCGGATTTTCATACATTTTTAGTGATGACTTCAAATAAAGTGTGTGTTGTTGTCTTCAGTCCGTAGACTGGTTTGATGCAGCTCTCCATGCTTTTCGATCTTGTGCAATGCAGAGTAGCAACACTTACAAAATAAGAATGAAAATAATTTAGAAATTAAACGCTGAAATTTAAAACAAAATTTTATTAGGTTTGTAACACACATCTTATATGAAATTTTTAAAATATCAGTCATGGTTCTGAATCACTATCACTCGATTCTTTGTTTCTCATTTCTTCATACAGAGCACTGTCCTCTGTACCATTTAGTGCATTGGATATCTAACATTTTTAAAATGGTTTTAGCACAGTCTGGTTTGGAACACACTTCCATGCATCATAAATCCATTGGCATAATTGCAACAAACTTGCGCATTTTACACATCTGTGTACATACATTTAAGCTTGTCCTTAAATGGTTTATTCAAACAGGCATCAAGTGGTTGCAGAATTGACATAGTTTTACTGCATGTGTTACTGATGTAAGAACACTTATGTCTTTCTTTCCTTTGACATCAACCGTATAATTTGACGTCATGTCAAAATATACAGGAGTTTGGTCAGCATTTCCTATCTGACCAAGAAGGTATTGCTTTTCTGTGCACTGCCTAATTATGAAGCACTGAAATTCCACAAGTTTTTCTTCCTAATTTTTTGGCAGCTTCTGTGCAACTGAAGTTCACCTCTGAAGTGAAAAACCTCAGCGCGTCACAAACAGATCAATCCAGCTGCAACTAGCCTTAAAATTTTCCATTTTCTGCTCTCTAGCAATTTCATGTGCCTTAATTTTTAAAATTTCGGCATTCACAGGCAGGAATTTCTGACGATGCTCCTTAACAAATTCATTTAAAATCACTTTTAGTGCATGATATTGGCCACACTTTGACCCACTAAATGCTTTTCTTCTACTTGAACATTCAAATAATTTGTCTCTCTGCAGTCACCATCGCCAGATGTAGCTCTCATCAATCCTGTATCACAGACCTGCACCACGAATTGAACTTTGTTCCACAAAAGAAATAACTCCCCTCTTGATTTTGGCACTATAAAAGTGCTTATTATGATTCAAAATTCCACGAAGCAATAGGTGATGCTACGTGAAATCTCAATAAGCCCCAGCGTATCACCTCGTGCAACAATCCTAAAGCCTTGTGCATTGTTGGTATTTTTGTGTAACGAAATTTATTTTTGCTGCTACATTCGAAGATGAACAATATGGAATTTCTATTTACTTTGTTGGATAATGTATGAAAATGCAGTGGTCGAAACTCGGGATGGAGAAAAAGCTCATCTTCTACCTTTTTTTTTTAGTTTATTTACTGATGCAGAGGTTTTGGCGCCACTATTTATCTTTGTGCCTGCAAAGCATGCCTGTGTAGCGCTACATATATTCAACGGCAGATGTTAGTTGTGGTGACACCTACCAACATTTTTCAGAACTTCTATTTACTTTGCACTCGATTCTAAGCCGCAGGTGGTTTTTTGGATTACAAAAAACAGAAAAAAAGTGCAACTTAGATTTGAGTAAATACGGTATCTTTTCAACACGTCTGAGCACTGGGAGCGTTTTTCCGTCCCTGTGCAACACTAATTCTTGGCAATCTTTTAGGTTAAATTTGTGCTCAATTTCTGCATACCTCATTTCTTTAATTTCTTTTCTGAAATGTTGAAAAGCAGTTTGATTCGTAACCAGGTTTTCAGATTCAAGTCCTAAAGTTTCTGCAGCAGCTATTACTATGTAAACCCCATTTCTATCACTAATTTTGCAGCTATCAAAAACTTCAGAGAGAAGGGGAGTAAAAAACTGCTGCTGAATGATGGGAGGAATTTTCACTGTCATTACCATACTACTGTCACTTCTGTGCCTTCTTGATGCTGAACTCTCAGTTCCATTTCTTCATACATTCTTTTTCTTCTGGTAATTTGTACTGCAGTTTGTTTTGTACATTTCCTTCCTTGCGTTTTAATTTATGATCAGTACCAGAGACAAAGCCACGCCATCTGTTTTGGTGCTGAAGTGTTAAAAGATTGCTTATCTTTTTCATTTTTCATCTGCCCGAAAGCATCAGAGTGAGCTATGTGAAAGGGATCATCCATGTTTTCTACATAAACCTCTCTTCTTTTTCTTTGCCTTAAGTTCTTGTCAAATTTGTCATACAGACTGAGTAACTTTTCAAAGTAGTGGTCTGTTCTTCTAGAAGGAATTTGTGCTTATTACCAAAAAATAGGAACTTCCTGAACTGCATATAGTGCATCTTGACTCGTCGTTAGATTTACAACTTGTACATTGTAGAAGAAAACACTTAGTACTTGCTTGTTTGAAGGTAGTTTGGCTCCAATAATTTATGGGACTGGAGCCAACATGAGAGAGACTGAAGTCTCTTTTTAACATCCGTGATGAGGAACGTGAAGAAGCCTTTGCCATTTTTGTCTCTGGTGAAAATGACAGGATAGTCAGTTTTCATCAGCAGTACAAACGATTTCAAAACAATAATATAATAATCACTGTGCTCATCTTGTTCACTGTATTCCTTGCATATATATATTAAACTGCAAAATTTGGCCATTTTTCTTTGACAAGCAACTGACCAGTGACCACTATCCCCAAACGAATGTCATTCTGTTAAGAACTGTCTGAATACAAAATCAGATAACCCAAACAGTTCACAAAAACACAGTTGCAAAGGTTGGAATATTAAATTTTGCTAATACTGTAACAATTAACTACCACAATATTTATTTTAATAAGACACATTACTCACTCACCTTGCATAAAATATATAGGAAACACAAACAGTAACACAGCAGATAATAACAGCCAACTACGGCCACAAAACTCTCTGCCACTACCACAGTAGTCTGTCTGGTTTTAAGAATTAGCCACTAGTCTACAGCATTCTCCAAATCAGTAAAAGAAAGCTGCCACTTTTATTGCCATCTGATTACTACAGCCATCTATACCTACACTTTTAATGTTTACCATTAATATAAATATGGTATTTATTATATATTACAATATTAGGATTAAAGTCTTAATACTGGGTTGGCAAAAATAGATCTATCTAATAATACTTTATTCAGTAGCACCACCAACAGTAGGCGGACTAGTAACAGTAGCAGCAGTGGTAGTGATAGTAGTAGTAGTAGTAGTAGTAGTAGTAGCAGCAGCAGCAGCAGCAGTTGTTACTGTTGTTATTATAAAAATAATAATAATTGTATCGCAAAATTCACATAGCAAAAATTTGGAACTTCATGGTCAAAGAGGATCATCTTATAGTAGACCAACTGAGCTAAAATTTTGCACATTAGTTTTTTATTGATTGGAACAATATAAGGGGGTGGGAGTTAATAGTTTAGAAAGCTGACAAATAAGGACCACCCTAACGAGCACTTGTACGGCACACTCATACACTGGCTATTTATGGAAAAATATTTCCTAGCCACTCAAGGTTCATCAGCAACATATGTATAATCTGGAACCAAGATAGGGGAATGCTACAATCAATCTTCCAAAGCCATGTCATCTGTCTTTCTCCTGATCCTCATCAGCTTAGTGTGCCACCTCCTCTCACTTTTTGTTGGCCCCCTCAAATATTTCAGCTTCAATAACTGCCATCTCTTTCACACTAAAAAGTCTCTTCAACATAATCCAACCAAATATTTACAGTGAATCTGCAGTGACAACCAATCACTCACGCATTATGTTGAAGGTTTTACAATGGCCTTCACAAAAAGGCACCACACTTCAATCCAGCAACTGTCACACTGTGGCCTGATCAAGCATTTGTGTGACTTGTGGTTCTTGATTGTATTTTATATTAATATGCATTGTGCAATTAACAGCTGAATCCAAAAAGTCAACTAACGTTAAGAGCTTCTTAGGAGAGTATTTTTCTTGCTCAGTCACAGACAAAAATACGAAGAGAGTAATACTTTAGGAAGTGCTTAATTTTAATTGAGACTGGTTAAATCAGCAGTAAGCTAAGTAAGTTTGGCACTTACATCAGAGGCAAAGCATTACAACGTGTGTCCGCTGCAGTGTTGATAGAAGTGAGAGGGGGAATGTTTTATTCCTTGTCTTCCAATGCTGGTAACTCACCAGCATGTGCAACAAACGCTGATCAGATGCTATGCTATGGTATAATTGCCAAACAGGAGTAACATGGGTTCATGAATGTTTATTCTAGAAATGGCAGTCTTCAAATGTGGTACTTGTTTGTAGCAAGTAATATGCAATAAAATTAAGGCTGTTATATTATGACACAATGAGTAGAAGGGTAGGTTACCAATTAATAATAAGACTAGTAGGGGTGGGTGTGGTGAAGTGGACCTGCTGGGCGAAGAGGTGATAACGTATTTTTTGCCCTGAACAGTGCAGCTGCCTGCCGAGATGCGGTCAGACCAGTTCTAGTCTAGATCACCATTGTTGTCAGTAAGACTGACAGAGGAAGCTTGTTCCGTTATTTTCTAGTGGTCGTCTGATATAAGATACATCACTTATATCATTTTTGTTACTTCACTTGTGTGGAGAGTAATATTTTTTTACAATATCAAATGTTTGAACAGCAATATGTTTTGGACTACAAATGTAATTTATTTCCATTTGAATCAATGAATCATTAATGTCAACATGGTGTCCAATCGGGAAAAGTGGCCACACTACTCGTAGGTTAGACTGGCAAAGGTGTTCACTCTAATAAGAGTTACTTCCAAAAAACACACATAATACAACAGGTAAAACTGACAACTAAACCCTTCCGTATACAAAGCTATCATCTGCCACTCTATCCCTTTGTGACAATTTTGAATTAATTAAGTTATATTATTTAAAACTGTCTTTTCTGTTATATTTGGCCAAATACAGAAGACCAATTCCAAATGGTCTGCTGCAGCCACTTGGTATTATTTCGGATAGTAGAGCACGAAGATGCCTAGTAAATGCACACAAAAATCGGAAAAGCAAACATGGAACACTGTTGCAATGGCACTGGTTAGAGTATCTGTTTAGGTACGGAAAATTGGTCACTAATTAAGCCTTAAGAAAAATGTATTTAGTCCCAATATATATTTTTCTTTTTCACTTAAAAGTATTTGGTGCAATACCTTATAATATGTAGATTCCGAAGGAGTAAGTGGTAAGCTTCTATCAGTAACCATGGTTTGGTGAAAAGCAAATCTGTCTCCAAGCAGCCACTTTATGACCCCACCACCCTACAATATCAATATTTGCCCTTAAGCAAAAAAGAGTTTGATGACCATGCTTCAAATCTAGTCTATGGGACAGTATTCTGTGACGTATTCACATCTATCCATAATTTTCCAACTATCCTCACAAAGCAGCTCCTAAAGAAGCATCACCTTATCAGCGAATACATCCCAGATAGGAATATCGTATCATCTGCATGGACTTCCCACTTACTTTCAACAAGTTCTTTTATGAAGAACACCTTTCCCAAAATCCTTTCTATCTCTCTGAAAGTGATATTACAAATCACACCAACTTCTCTTAAGTGGATGGGAACTGTCCTAACATGTTGTTTGATAGCACCCCCTCCCCCCCCCCCCCCCCCCCAACTCCTTATACTTTTATCTACTCCAGCCAACTCATACGTTCAGTTGATGCAACAAAAGGGCAATGTAGCCCTCCATCTATACATGGTTGCTGTTGTTAATTAACTCTGAGGAAAGACATTGTCTAAAAGCTCAACAACAATTAAAGTCTTGTTTAGTTGTCTGCAGATTGCTCAATGCCTCCATTTACAAAGAGAGGTCACATTTTCCAACTATGTTATGTGTTACATCTGTGTATTTCCAGTTGAATTTAACCATCAAGAATGTTAAGATAATGTCATTATTTCTCATAAAAATTAATAAATATACTTAATGGAACATTTTGCTTTGTATCATACAACCTTCAGTCAATGTGTTTCTTGTTTGTTCTGATAAGCTACGAACAGCAGATTCTGGGATAGGCTCCAATCGCAGAGAAGGACGTAGAATACTTAAAGCAGCACCTGCCCACGTTTTTCTACGGTGAGTTGGCCCTCTGGTCTGAAACAAATATGTTTACAGCATTAAACACTGTACAAGTCAACAGTAACCATGGTGATAATATCTGTGAACTTTGTAAACACATTGGTTGCAGCCAGAGCAGTGACAAATTACACTGTATCTTGCATGGTGGAGAGGTGTATTCTGTCAAAAGATTGTTTTGATGTCATGTTTCATATGCAAATCTCGCCTTATGTACATAACTGCTGCAACCTACACCTATTTGAAACTACTTACTTTATTCAAATTTTGGTCCCCGTTAATTTTTACTCCCCATAGTATTCCTTGATGCCTCAAGATATCTCCAGCCAAATTATCCCTTCCTTTAGTCAAGTTATGCCATCAAAATCATTACTCCAAAATTCGATTCAGTACCTCTTCATTGGTTACCTGATCTACCAATCTATTCTTCAATAGTCTTCTGCTGCCATCACACAATAGCAGATGCACAGTAACAGAAAAACTGTGTTATAACATTCCTCAATAAAACATTGTATGCCTCCTAAACCAGCTGCACAAGCACTCTTTCTAAACCATTGACAGGTGTGTGAGGGACGAGATGAAAGATCCATCAGCAAGTTACGGTTAAAACTACAATATACAGTGTAATTTGCCAAATGTTCATACCCCACACCATACACTATTGTGTACTTCATTGCAATACTGTTGCTAGAATATTCATGTAGTTCTTACTGAAAATTATTTAAGAATTTGTAATTACAGTGTGATTCCTGCACATGTCCATAAAAGATTACTAAACAACATTTTTTAGAATTATTGTAAAATAGTTATTAAAATAGAAGCTAAAAATTATTCTTATTTCATTCATTTGCATAAGTTCACCTATGTAGATGATGTTTTACAGCTTTCACAAAATGACATATACTAAATTGCTGTACGACAATATTTTGTAACTTATAAAAATTTGCAAACATAGTTATAATATTATTAAAATTATAGATACACGCAGATGTAAAGTTACAAGGTGGGCTTCCACTATGTCATCTGGAAAACAATCTATGCTGCTGATGACATCCTATGTAAATACTATGTATGCAAGTAATACATTATGGTGATAGTGGATAACACACTTAATTCAAGCATCAACATTCAATAGTTAGATGATGTAAAAAGCCCTTATCAGTGTCATAATCTATGCCTACACTGTGTTCGAGGGGCCTGCAACAAGAAAAAAATAGGCTCATGATGATGATAGTAATGGATGGGTTAAAGTAAAAAAATTAACAACATATTAAGCCAATATAAAAAAAACTCTAGGTAACGAATAAATTAAATTTGTGTGTAAAACAGATGATACCTCCACAAAATGTTAAGGGTATTCTCCTATTTGCTGTTCTTATCTTCATTGCCTAAAATTCCTCTCATCTTTTGCTTGCACAGAAGGAAACAAAATGTCTGGAAAATGATGAGCATGGGAGGATGTGTTGCCTGATATCTATGTACATAAGAATACCTTTGCACCTTATTAGGGCACATTATCTTCATAGACCAAAAAATAATCTGAAAAAATAGCAGCAGGAACTGTGTCACCAGACACAGTATACGTGATCCACTGATTTCAAAAACATGCAGTATGCAGAAGGAGCTGACAATTACATGTGACATATTCCAGACATGAGCTAGCTACTGAATGCAGTAGAGATATTTACTGTCAAGATATCTATATTTATCTTCATTGTCTCCAATTTCTATTATCATTCATTGGTACAACAAAATCACTATGTCTGAAAATATTTAAATGTGACATGATGTGTTGCCCGAGGTCTACATGTGTGAGTTTAGTTTTGTGTAACAGCACAAAAACAAATAGGGTCATATGTGCCCATGTCAGTACCATAGAACATGAAGACATAAAATGAGTTAAAAATGACTATAAGTTAAGCCCAATCAATGGAAGGAAAGACAGATAAAAACAGGGACTTGGAAAAAGGTCCCTAAAATACGCCACAGAGAAATGGAGGTTCCGAACTAAAGATTAAATGTCTTTTGCCATATTGCTATGACGGATAAAACGGAAAATGTTGTCGACAGCTTGCGCATCGTTCACTAAAACAGCCAATAATTTAGATGGCAAACATAAATTAAAATGCCCTTTTTTAAAAAGGGCATTCTGCCGTGAAATGGAGAACCATGAAAGGTTGAGGGCAAAGAGCACAAAGTGGTGGGGGAGCACGACTTAACAAATGGTGATGACTAAAAAGACAGTCCCCAATACGCAACCTAACTAAAATGATCTCCTTGCAGCAAGAGGGCAGAGAGGAAATTGTCCAAGCTGCTGGAAGAGGTTTATTCCCTGGAGTTTGCTCCCATGAAGGGAGGACCAGTGGTGAAGCCACAGTGACACTACCAGCTGACAGATGGCAACATGATCATCGGAGGGAAGGGCAGAACTAGCGGGCTGAGGTACGAGGACAGCAGCCTTGGCAGCAGCATCAGTGGCATTGCTTCCCATCAGACTGATGTGACCAGGGACCCACATAAAAATCACAAGGTCTCAATCAAGAGTGAGAAAGTGACAGTTTTGCTGGACCCTTTGCACAAAGGATTGCACGGTGTACACCATACAGAGGCTCTGAAAGAATCTGAGCAGATGACTTGATTGAAAATCCTGTGCTGCCGGATGTACTGCGTGGTCTGATATGGTGCGAAGAGGTCTGCTGTAAACATTGAGTAGTGTACCAGAAGCCGACACCAAAAATGGTTGGTTTCAATGGTGAAGATGCACCTGATGCCATGGTCAGTCCAAGCGTGATCAGTGTACACAAAGGTACTATCGCTAAGCTTCATGTGAAGTACGAGAAACTTACAGTGATAGAGTGAGGCTGGAGTAGTGTCCTTAGGAAGCATATGAAGGCCAAAGCGAGCACAGGCTGCCACATGAAGCCAAGGTGGTGAAGGGTTCACACCCATTGGAAAAGTGGCAGGTAGCGTGAAATTAAGCTGATGGAGCAAGAGCCGAAAGTGAACTCCAGGAGGTAATAGAGGGGAGGGACGTGTCCCATACTGGCAATCCTAGGAGTCATTGGAGGAAGAGGCATAAGATAGGTGGCCAGGCATGGCAGACAAACGGCATGCATACCTGCTGATGAGAAAATCATGTTGGTATGACAGCGATAGTTCGACACCTTTTGCACACAGACTCCCAACCGGGCTAGTATAAAATGCACCAGTGGCCAAACAGATGCCATAATGGTGGATAGTACTGACATGGCATGAGAGGGATGGATGGGAGGATGCATAAATGAAACCCCCATAGTCTAGTTTCAAACAGACAAGGGACTGGTACAAACAGAGTAGGGTAGTCTGACCCGTTCGCCAGGAAGTACCACTGAGAACACATAGCCATTGAGAGACAGCATACAGTAGGCTGCCAAGTAAGACACATGGGAGGACCAAGAAAGTTTCGTATTGAGCAAGAGCACCAGGAAATTCGTATTTTCAACGAATGGTACAGCAACAGGCCCAAGATGCAAAGACGGTAGAAGAAACCAATTGTGCCACCAGAAATTCATACAAGTGGTTTTGTCAGTGGAAAAGTGAAAGCCATTGTCCATGCTCCATGAGTAAAGACGATCAAGACAATGCTGAAGACGCTGCTCAAGGAGACAAGTCCGTGGAGAAATGCAATAAATGGCAAAATCATCAATGAAAAGGGAGCAAGAGTTACCCGGTGAGAGCCAGGCCATAATAGGGTTAATGGCTGTAGAAAAGAGGATGACACTCAGGACGTAACTACACCATTTTCCTGGCTAAATGTGTTCTACAAGGTAGAACCCAATGTACCTTGAAAACTCTGACTTTTAAAAATTCCTGAAGGAAACTAGACATGCAGCCACGTAGGCCTCACATGTAGAGAGTAAGGAGGATACCAGTCCTCCAGCAGGTGTCATAGCCTTTCTCAAAATCAAAAAGCATGGCCTCCGTCTGGTATTTCCACAGAAAACCATTCATGATGAGATAATCAACTGCAGAATGGAGTGCTCGAAATCCACACTGTGCAGTGGTTAGTAAATTGCCAGACTTGAGCCACCATATAAGCTGGGCATGAATCATATGTTACATCGTCTTGCAAATACAGTTGGTGATCAAAATGGGACAATAACTATAATGAAGATGTTGGCCCTTACTGGGCTTAGGTATGGGGATGACAGTGGCTTCACGCCAACATCTGGGAAACATGCCCTCTGCCCAGATGCGATTGTACAGACTGTACGTATGAAGGAGAAAGTGCTTGCCCACAAGAGAAAGGTTCTGCAACATCTGAATGTGAATATCGTCTGTCCCTGGGGTGGAGGACCGGGAAGAAGTGAGAACATGATCTAGCTCCCTCATAGTAAAGGCAGCATCATAGCATTCATGAGAAGGCTATCAACCAAGTGTCCTCACACTCGTTCCCAATGGAGGAATGTAGGGTAATAGTGGGTGGAGCTTGAAATCTCCACAAAATAGCGGCCCAAAGTGTTGAAGGTAGAAATAGGGTCCACAATGACATCTGCTACACTCAGAGTGAAATTGATGAATGGATCTTGGTCCCAGAGAGCCATTGGAGGTTGGTCCACACGATGGAAAAGGGAGTGGAGCTGTTAAAAGAACTATTAAATGAAATCCAACTAGCTTTCTTGCTATCCCAAAGAACATCATGACACTGTGCACACGACTGTTTATAACGAATGCAGTTTGCCATTGTAGGATGATGGTTAAAAATGCACACAGGAAATCTCAGCGCATGAATTGCATCACGGCGTGCCTCAATCCACCAAGAGACCGGGACACAGCGCGGTAAAGAGGAAGTGGGAGGAATGGAATGTTCTGCAGCCGTAAGCATAATGTTTGTAAGATATTCTACCTGGTCATCGCAACTGAGGTTATGTTGTCTGTCAAAGTAAAGCCTTCAGTTAGCCTTAAAAATCTGCCACTTGGGGGTGCACATAGGTGGGGTAGGAGTCAGCAGAAGACAGTATTCGGGAAATGGTCACTCGAATACGTGTCAGAGAAAAGGGACCACTTGAGATAATGGGCAATCTGGGTAGTGCAGAAGGAAGGGTCCAAATGGGGATAGGTGTGTAAGGAGTCTGAAAGGAATGTAGATGCTCCCATGTTAAGGCAGATGAGGTTAAGTTTATTGAGAAGTACTGCAAAGAGGGCACCTCTCTGACAGGTTCTGGAAGAGCCCCAAAGGGAATGGTACACATTAAAGTCACCAAACAGCATAACGGGGTGAGGGAGCTGCCCAATAAACTGGAGGAAGTCTGCCCTCGTGACACTGAATGACAGAGGGATGTAAACGGTACAAAGGGGAAAGGCGAAGTGAGATAGGAAAATGCGGACTGCAACAGCTTGAAGCTGGGTAGTTAGGGAGATGGTTTGATCATGGACGTCATCCCAGATAAGAGCATGACTCTCCCACGAGATGGGATACCGTCCTCGGGGGAAAGTCAAAGAGGACCAGAAAGAAATGCGAGAGCTGAGAACGGTCATGAGGATGCAATTTTGTTTCCTGGAGGCAGAGAAAAAGTGGATGCTGTGGTTCCAAGAGCAGCCATAATTCCTCCTTGTTGGATCCAACACCACAATTGTTCCACTGGAGGGGACTCATGACAAGGAAAGGGGAGGAGGGAAGAAATGAAGGGTGTCACATCGGCTGCTGCCGAGTGCCAGCCTTCGAAGATTCACAGTTACAGGGTGCAGAGGCTGGATGATCTTGCTCCATGCTGTCTACAGAGGCGTCGGCATTCTCCCTCGGTTTGACTGTGGAGTCCTAGGGCAGAAAAACGGTTGGCTGTGTGCACCAGTGACCTGGAGGTCGGCTGAGTGAGGGTAGTATGTTGCGACACCATCTAAGGGGATCTCCAAGTCAGTGAAGGAGAAGACCAATTGCCTTTGTTTCATTTTTTGGAGCTTTTCCGTTTGGCAGAGGAAGACTCAGATGTTTGTTGGCTGGAGGGACATAAGAAGTCTCTGAGGGAATATTCCATCTGTCCTTCCTGGCCTGCCGGTTATGTAGCATATGACTTCGCCCCATGAGATGGAAGTTTGGTGACTTGTTGCACAGCTGGAGGAGGCGGCGGCTGGGATGCTATGGAGGAGGAGGAGGAGGCTGGAATGCTACCATGAGTGGTTGATTTTACCACTGCAGTCCTGAATTTGAGACCGCATGTCTGCATGGCCATGCCCTTTATGGAGTGAGATGTGGCAGCAACAGTACTGTAAGTGCCGGATGGTAGAACTCAAGGTTTCTAACTACCCAACAACTTGTGAGCGACTGGGTAAGGCCCTTTTATCCTTCACTCGGATCTCCTGGACTGCCCACTCATCGAGATACATGGGACAATCTCGTGAGGAGGCAGCATGGTTGCCAATGCATTTCGGAATGTATGGTTGGACTGTGATGACTTCATAGCTGGCTTTGATCGTGATGGAAGCACCACTGTATCGAAAGTGAGAAAATGAGTGTGTTTGGGCACTAACGATGCACCTACCTTTCTCATGTACCCGACACACTGCAATGGCACGCTGATCAGAGAGGTATGTTTGGATTTCTCCTTGGTCAGACCATCAAGCAGCCTAGTGTAAACAACACATAAGAAGAACTCAGAGTTCTATGTGCCTCAACACAAACAGAATAGAAGTGGAGGAGCGAAGCTGCAAGCAGTTGTTATGCTTGGGAAGCAAAAGTAGTCTCCAAAAGGAAAATGCCATTATGTAAATGAGAGCAGTATTTCACAGGGCCAGCAACTGCTTCAACACCTTTCTGAATAATAAACGGATTTACTGCAGCACAAAACCGATTGTCATCAGTACATGGAACTATGGTGTAGCTGGGAGGGTCTTTGAATTGTGAGCTTCATTCTGTTTATGTTTAGTAGACGTTGGCTGTGAAGATGATGATGATTGCCTCATTGTGAGAAAATCGCTGCCAGTGTCTCTGATGGCATGGCCTTAAGTGATTAGTCGCACCTCAGATAAAACCTCCTGAACATCTGACAGAGGGACCACTCTGCGGTTTGGAAAGGTAGCAACTCCCTGGACCTGGCCTGTACCAGGGGGAATGTGTGAACCCTACCTGCCAATCCAGGGCTGGGAATTACCTGTTACCTAGTCACCTGTTACACGTCAGACACATGGGCCGGCCTTCAAGTGTGCACAGGGAAGAAAAAGAGGAAACTCAAACACTAAAGGGCAGAAAGGATAAGGTAAGGGGAACGAAGAAAGAAAAATTGAATGAAAAACAGTGGAGAGACTGTTCTGATGTCAGCTACTGAAAATGCAAAACACATTCCCAAAAACATTCCAGTCATGGTCCCCAAGGGAGAGTAAAAAGAATAGCAAGAGGATAGACATGCAGCACAAAAGGGAAAAGATGCTACAAAGCTTGGGGCCCTGTCGTAGCCAAGCACGAGCGCCAAAGAGTGGCTAGCCCCTTGGGGTGTACATGTATGAGGGTACCACTGCATCTCATTAAGACACATTATTTTATCTTCATAGGCCAACAAATGGCCTGAAATCAGTATCAGAGGAAAAAATCACTAAGCTGCAATGGTCATAGCCTGTAGAATCAACTTGGAAGAAGCTATCTGCAATAGCAAGAACATCTATGATTTATGGAACACAGTTCTTTATAAGAGAACCACATAAGATATAATTAAGTACTGGATATGCATAGCACTGAACACATTGACTGGACAACAGTAATGCAGGTTACAGAATAGGCCGAGCACTTATATGCGGCCACTTAGCCACTTAAATAATACTGTTTCTTTGGTGGCTCACCAGTGGGGCGACCCTGGTGGCCTCTATAAGAGGCCTGTGAACTGTATGGACCTGCGATCTCTGAAATCGTGCATCTCATGAGCGAAGGTACTTCTCTCCTCACTTCCCACCCCCCCCCCCCCCCAGTGGGTAAACCACATACATAAAAACACTAGGCACAGAAAAATACAAGGAAAAAGAAGCACTGCTGCATCTTTTGATTATAAGGAAGTAGAAAGAAAGATAGAGGTAGGGCAGGTAAAGTGAGAATGTGAGTGAGTGAGTGAGAGAGAGAGAGAGAGAGAGAGAGAGAGAGAGAGAGAGAGAGAGAGAGAGAGAGAGAGGGGGGGGGGGGGAGGGAGAGGGAGAGGGAGAGAGAGAGATCGAGCACTGATCTCAGAAGGTACTGAGATTATGAATAACGGAAAACATCAATGACTGCACTGATATTCATTTCACTGCTAAATGACCACGGCTGCTGCAGCATGTTGCAGGCAGGCATTGGCAAGTGGGGGGGGGGGGGATGATGATGATTATGATGAGGCAGTTTTGTACACTTCTCCCCCCCCCCTCTCGTGCGAGGCCACAGGGCAGGACTGGTGATGGTGTCTCCATAGCGACGTAGTCGTCAATGTCAGCAGTCGGTGCCAGAGGCACCAGCACAGGTGTTGGGGTTGACACCCACATGCACAGGACCCAGCAACAGTGCAGCGGGCTACACCAGCAATGGCAATCGAGGATTGGGGGTGGAGGTAGCAGAGGAAGAGGGAGGAGGGGGGGGGGGGGGGAGGGATGCGGTTAGCCCTCCAAGAACAGACTCCACAGTGTCACAGGTGTTGGCTCCGATGATGCTCCAAGATGGCAGGAACCCAGTTTGGCCAATGGCCAAAACCAAAAGTGCAGACAGGCACTGGAGCCCAAAACCAAAAGCCCACCCAAGTGCATGTGGCATTGGATGCAGTAGGTAAAGGAGGATCCATTGTTGGCATCCACGTAGCTGCCCTGCCGGACTCTTGTCCCCATCGGAAGGAAACACTGTGAACTAAGAAAACAGTCTATAGTAGCTTCAGGGGATCTGCCTGATATATACTTCGGCATCTGAGTTTTAAAATGTTTTCACAAAAGCATGTGTAGGACTGAGCAACAGTGGGTGCATCCGATAAAAACTTACGGTAGTAAGCAACTTTGCCTAGAAAAGCCTGCAGTTCCTCAACAGAAGTCGGCAGTGGCAATGCTGCAACTGAGTCAATAGGGTGATGCAGCGGCTTGACCCCTGTTTGAGAAACCTCAAAACCTAGGTACTCCGTTGATGGCTGAAAGAAATTGAGATTTGGCAAGACTGCACTTGAGACCTGCAGTCTGAAAAACAGGAAACAACGATTGCAGATTGTTAAGTTGGTCTTCAGTGGAAGAACCCAAAACACTGATATCGCCGAGGGAATTCTGCAGCTGGTTACAGAGGTTGTCAGCTGTTCTGAAAAATTGCAGGTGCACCACCGATGCCAAAAGGCCAGTGTTGATATTGGTATAGGTTGAAAGGTTAATTGACAATAAGAAGATGTCAAGTGGCAACATCCAAGGGGAGCTGGAGGCACACTTCCATCAAATCAATCTTGGGAAAGTAGTGGCAGCCTGACAATTTTGCGAGCAGCTCATCATAGTGGGAAAAAGGGTATGCATCCATCACTGACTGTGCATTAATCATGACGCTGAAGTCATCGCTGAGACGAAACCTGTTGGGTTCTTAACAATGACCAGTGGATCAGCCAAATCACTAGAAGTTGGGAATAGCATGACAGGCACCTGTTGCTTAAAATAATAATAATAATAATAATATACAGGGCAGGCAGTCACTTTCATGATAATGTGGGCCTGAAATCCGGTAGCATAACTGAACACAGGAGAAAACAGAGACGAAAACACAGAGCAGGGGGACACCACCTGCTGATATGAACTTTATCTGACACTACATTTACATTATCGGCAATGGAGGAAATGAAAACGTTACATGCGTCTAATCCGAACAGGTCTGCAGTATGGGAATGATCCACAACACGGAAGGTGAGTGGGCAAACAACAGATTTGTAGGAGACAGGAGTGGAGAACTGACCTAGGATCACAATCTGCTGTTTACTGTAAGTAAGTAAGATCTATAAATCTTTGTGAGGGGAGGGCAGGGGAGCCCAAGACCACGTACATCTGTGCGTTTACTAAAGTCACTTGCATTTTTAGCAGTTTTTTAAACATACGCAAGTCAATAAACAATTTGTTCAGGGAAACAGTCACTGTAGAGATACAGTTTATGTTTATCAGCACTACTGTGTCTGCCACATTTGAAGAGCAGTTACACATCATCACTGCAATGTGGCCTTTGTTTCAACACTTGTTGAAAACCACCCAAAGTTTAGGTCCCACAGCACACTCATGTTGGACAAAGCGGCACAGGCAAGATGGAAAGGGGGAATGTGGCTGCTGCAGTGACACATCCTGTTGC
Source organism: Schistocerca nitens (assembly GCF_023898315.1). NCBI lineage: Eukaryota > Metazoa > Arthropoda > Insecta > Orthoptera > Acrididae > Schistocerca > Schistocerca nitens. Next base: position 212,699,185 of record NC_064619.1, read on the forward strand.
TGCTGTGGCCATAAACAATTCTGCCCCATGCAACAGAGTTGAAGGCTGTACTGCTGCAATGGCTTCCCTGTCACCCTGAACACTTGCAGTGTCCATGACAGGGGTGTACACACACACACACACACACACACACACACACACACACACACACACAGAGCAATGTTTGCAGCCTGTGACTCTTCAAAAGTCTGTGACACATTGAGCATAACCGTAAGTGTCAGATTCTCACACTGAAGCACTTTTTCACGGACTTCCCTATCTGGGGCCAGACGAATAATAACATCAGGTAACATGTAATCAGCACAGGATTCGTGATGGGTACTCGTGACAAATTTACACCAATGGCTCAACCCATGTAATTCTGCAGCCTAGCCGTTGTAAGAACGGTTTGGGCATTTCTGACAACAGTAAAATTCCACATGTTGCAATGACATGCGTTTTATCATGGTAATAGGTTGATAGAAGCCTGCACATTTCATCAAACAATAAGCTGGTCAGTTCATGTAAATGCCCATAACAACCGCTAAATGCATAGAAAAAGCAAGGAAAGAAAGAAAGACAGAGAGCCCTACACATGCTTGCATCATCCACGTGAAAAACCTGCAAATGTTGGCATAACCATGTCTCGTAGGAGTCCCAATCTTCAGCCGATTCATCATATGCGCAGAGGGTGACAGTTGCACTGACAAGAGGGTGACCTGCTGCTAACATTCAGATGCCACTTGATTTATAGCAGTGGCAGGAGCCTGCTGTTGCTCTGTGAAAGCTTGATGCTTAGCACTGATACGCTGGAGTATTTCTTTCATTGAGATGTTCTTCAGGTGGCTTAGCACCGACATTAACATACAGAGAAAACATAACCCTCACTCATAGCCAAGTATTCTGTAGCAAGAACAAACTTGATTTATGGAACATAGTACTTTATAGAGAAACATTCAAGATACAATGAAGCCCTGAACACACTGGCTGGACATCAGTAACACAAGTTACAGAACAAGCTGAGCACTTGTCTCCAATCGCTTAAATAATACTGCTTCTTTGGCGGCTCACCAAAGCTGGCTGGAATTTTGACCCTGATGACCTCTTTAAGCGGGCCTGTGAACTGTGAGGACGCGCAATCTCTGAAATCGCACACATCGTTAGTGGAGGTACATCACTGTCACTGTGGGTTTAACAGCTCCCAGCATATAATTTAATGTCACGTTTTATCTAGTTCAGAAATACAAAAGATCTCTTGTATTAACTTACTGATCAAGCTGAACAAATGACACAAAGTACATACTGGGTTATGCATACAACAAGAAAAGAAATTAAACAGTTGCCATAAAGTAACATCACTTAGCATAATATAGGTGATCCACTGACTTCCAAAAAAAGTGCAGTCTGCAAAGTGAGCTGACAATTACATGTAACTAATTTCCATATGGAGTAGGAGATATTTACTGTTGCTCCATTCTACAGATATTTTGACAGTAAATATCTCCTACTGCATATGATAGCCAGCTCTGAAATGAGTTACGTGAAACTGTCAGAACCCTCTGCATACAGAATGTTTTTTTTGAAAATCAGTGGACCACCTATGAGGATTACTCCAAAAGAAATGCACACTATTTTTGTAAAAATACAGTTTTTATTCTGCATGTGTGAATGTTTTACAGTGTGTAGATACATCCTTCCCGCTTGTTTTCAAACTTAGTTCACCCTGCTCCCGTGAGTGGCGCTGTCACAGCATGTCTTCAAGATGGCTGCTACAGTTGACATTCGTCACAAGCAATGTGCTGTCATAGAATTCCTGTGCTGTGAAAACGAGACAGTGGGAAACATCCACAAGAGGTTGAAAAGGGTGTATAGAGATGCTGCTGTCGATCACAGTACTGTTAGTTGGTGGGCAAGCAGGTTACGTGAAAAAAGCAGGCACAGCAATATTGAGGATTGTCCTTGCAGTGGCAGGCCTCGTAACTGCACACACTCCAGACAATGTACAGAGCATTAACAAATTGGTGACTGCTGACAGACGCATCACAGTGAACGAATTGTCATGCTACATTGGGATAAGGGAAGGAAATGTTTGCAGAATACTGAAACTGTTGGCGTTAAAAAAGGTTTGTGCCACATGGGTTCCCAGGATGTTGACAGTGGCTCACAAAGAAACAAGAAAAACGGTATGCAGCAAACTTTTGGAACAGTATGAGAATGGTGGAGATGAATTTCTTGGAGGAATTGTGACAGGTGATGATACATGGCACCATCATTTTTCACCAGAGACGAAGAGGCAATCAATGGAGTGGCATCACGCAAATTCACTCAAGAAAAAAACCACACCTTCTGCTGGAAAAGTTATGGCTACGGTGTTTTTCGATTCCGAAGGACTCTTGCCTGTGGACATCATGCCTAGTGGAACCACCATAAGTTCTGATGCATATGTGACGACACTGAAGAAACTTCAAGCTCGACTGAGTCGTGTTTGACCACATCGGCTGTTGCACGACAATGCACAGCCACATGTCAGTCAAAAAACCATGGAAGCGATCACAAAACTCAGATGGACAACACTGAAACAACCACCTTACAGTCCTGACCTGGCTCCATGTGACTATCATCTCTTTGGGAAACTGAAAGATTCTCTTTGTGGAACAAGGTTTGAAGATGATGACTCCCTTGTGCACGCTGCCAAACAGTGGCTCCAACAGGATGGTCCAGAATTTTACCGTGCGGGTATACAGGCGCTGGTTCCAAGATGGCGTAAGGCAGTTGAGAGGTATGGAAATTATGTGGAGAAATGAAAATATTGTTCCTAAAGGAGGTATCTACACACTGTAAAACTTTCAAACATGTAGAATAAAAGATGGATTTAAAAAAATAGTCTGCATTTTTTTGGGTGAGTGACCCTCGTATATTCTATCTAGTGATGTTATCTTTTGTCAACTCTTGAATTACTAATCTCACTATATATGTAAAGCAGCACGTAATTTATAGCGTCGTTCGTGTGGTTTGCTCAGTATATTAATACAAAAGATATCTTTTGTATTTGTCAACTGATAAATCATCTGTTACAACTTCTTTGCATGCTGTGTGGGTCTTTAATGGATAAAGAAGTGGGGAACAAATGCCGTTCCAGTGCCTAATAGTAAAAATAATACATACTTTTGTTGTGTAACTGCAGTGCCAGCTGCTAAAAGTAGAATTGAATGTAGAAATAAATACATATACAAAATATTTATAAATCTGTCACACTCTAATACAGCTTCCATTAAGATGATGTCCAGCCCTGGATACTGTAGAAGTCTGTAAATGTTATTCAACTGCACACACATACAAAATGAGGTCTGTACATGATTGACTGAACTTAAGTACACCCACCACTGGAGCTCCGGAAAGGGGATCTTCCATGGCAGCATCGTCGTCCTGCAGTGGCAGCTGTGGGCCACATAGCGGAGTTAACTGGTAGTACACGTATTTGAAAGTACGGTGGATCAGAGAGTGACAGATACCGCAAATATGACATTAAATTTTGTGCTGGCAGCTGTTTAGGCCAAAAGATACCTTTTTTTCAAGCTGATCTCTACAGACTGCAACCACTGCAGTTTAGTTATATGTTTGCACTGCTATGTTTACACATTATTTGTTGGTCTATGAAGATAACATGCCCTAATAAGGGGTGCTGGTACCCTTACATATATAGACATCAGGCGACACATCCTTCCATACTCAAATTTTTTCAGACATTGTGTTTTCTTCTGTATCAGCAAAAGATAAGAGGAATCACAGAGAGTGAAGATAAATACAGCACACAGAAAGATACTCTTAACTTAAATCAGTAAACAAGCATTTTGTGGGGGTGTCATGCACCTTACGCGTGAATTTAATTTCTTCATTAACTAGAGCTTTTTATATTGCTTTAATGTGTTAATTCTTTGACTGTAATCTATCCATTAATATCACCATGATGGACCAGATGTGGGTGGTTACATCATCTAACTGTTGTTACTATGTGAATGAAGTGTTTTATCCACTATCAATGTAACAATTTTATTATATGCATTTATGGTTGTTACTTAGGGTGTCATCAGCAGCATGGATTGCTATCCAAATGATACAGCAGAAGCCTATCTTTTAATTTTGCATACCTATATTTTTTATAATTGTAATAATTTTACAATTATGTGTGCAGATTTTTATAAATTACAAAATATGTCGTACAATAATCCAGTTTCCAGCAACTTCACCAAGATGTAAAGAAGCCTCCACATAGGTCCACTTATGCAAGTGAACGAATTGTCATGCTGCATTGGGATAAGGGAAGGAAATGTTTGCAGAATACTGAAACTGTTGGCGTTAAAAAAGGTTTGTGCCACATGGGTTCCCAGGATGTTGACAGTGGCTCACAAAGAAACAAGAAAAACGGTATGCAGCAAACTTTTGGAACAGTACGAGAATGGTGGAGATGAATTTCTTGGAAGAATTGTGACAGGTGATGAAACATGGCTCCATCATTTTTCACCAGAGACGAAGAGGCAATCAATGGAGTGGCATCATGCAAATTCACCCAAGAAAATAATTTTAAAAATGCTGTTTAGTAATCTTTTATTAGCCTTTAACAGGAAACATGTTTTAATTAAAATACATCAATAATTTTAAGTAAGAAGTACATGATTATAATAGCAACAGTACCAGCCGCCACCTGCCAGTCCCGTGGTGCCCTGGCTGCAACAAAGTGCACAGTAGTTTGTGGTATGGGACACAAGTATTTGGTAAATTACTCTGTGTATTGTCATTTTAACCTCAACTTGTCGATGTACCGATAATCTCGTCCTCACGTACCTGGCAACGGTTTAGGAAGAGTGCTTCTATAGCTGGTATAGGAGACATATAGTAACCTTTTATCGAGATATGTTTTAACACAGTTTTGATATTACTATGCACCCACTATTGTGTACTTAATTTTATTTCCATATAATTTCACTTTTTATGAATGCATTCACACATCTGAAGATAGTAACCATGCTTACAGAAACTGGTAATTGAGAATAAATGTTGTTTACAAGCAATCTTGACAAGGACGTCCCCTTTCTCAAGTAGCTCAACTTCTAATATGTCATGTGAAATATTTTCTAATCTGATTCACTCAGAGTCACAATCAATTTGATTACATTCCATTACCTTTGTTGATGTTGATCTTAGAATCTTTTTTCTCAAGGCACTGTCCATTCTGTTCAACTACTCTTCCAAGTTTTTTGCCATTTGACAGGATTACAATACCATTGGCAAACTTCAGAGATTTATTTCTTCTCCATGAAGCTTGATTCTCTTTTCAAATTTTTCCTTGGCTTCCTCCAAGGATTGTTTAATGTACAGATCAAATTACACTGGGGATATGCTACAACCCTCCTCTCTTCTGAACCACTGCTTCCCTTTCCTGTACTTTGGGTCTCACAACAGCAGTCTGATTTCTGTACACATTGCAGATAACTTTTCACTCTCTGCCTTTTATGAAAGCGTGTATTCCAGTCAACACAGTCAACAGTGATAGACTAGGTACTAAAGTTTATTCCAGTACTTAATGTTTATACTGCAAAACAGTAAATGTGTGTTCTAAATGTTCTGCTTAGACAGAACATTTCAAGAATGGAAAGTTATTGGTTACTGCAATTTTAGGATGCACAGATGAATATGTTTTATTACCTGACGATGATCTGACCTTGGACGAAATATACAGTCAAAATAAAATAAGTACAGCTGTGTATAATATGATGCAGTTACCAACATTGTCAGAAGCTTTTACAAAATCAAAAAATTCTATAACTTTCTTCTAAGCCAATTGGTAAGGCCTACTGCATTGCTTGTTGCTACATTTCTGCAGACCCCTTACTGACCTCCAACCAGGTTGACTTTATCAGTCATTACAGTTTTCTGTAAATACATTGCTTTACTATTTTGCTTCCCTGACTCTTAAACTAATAGTCTGTTAACACACCTGCAAGGCTGTCCTTCCCAATATTATTATGGTAACAGGCAGAAACTGTGTGACTGTATGTAGTTGACTGATTGTGGTTGGTTTGACTGATTGTGGGAAGGGGGGACACGACCAAGCGGCACCCCAAAGGCACTATGCAAGATGGGGTGCCGGGACCACCACCAACCCATCCCGATATTCACACCATACTATGATAGTAGCACAACTGGAACAGCAGGGGAAGAAAACACTAGAAAATCGGAAACAAGACACCACAAAAGACCAGACAAAATGTAGGGAAAAGTGGGGGGAAAACCTGGCCAGCATGGAGGCAAGGCTGAAAGTCTGCCATACCAATGCCAACACTAGCCGAGGGACCCTGATTCAAGAAGGAAATTCAGGTACTTAAATCTGGGAGGACAGCCGACTTTTGCGAAGAAAACTCAGGATGGATGTAACCATATAAGGCTCATCTGCTAACACCTGAGACAAGAAAGGTGGGAGGGCATATTTAGTGCGAAGGGCCGAAAGGCGGGGGCAGTCCAGCAAAATACAGATCATTGTGAGAGGACTCCCCACAACTACATGGGAGGAGGAGGGGGCACTCATTTCGGAGGGGAAAACCATGGGTCAACATGGTAAGGTCGATATGAAGATGACAGTACATTCCCATCAGAAGGGAAGAATGCCACATGGTGGGAGACCCCTTGATCACAGAAACTTTATGGGACATGGGGTTGACCCCTCAGAGTTAAACCAGGCTCGCCCAAACTGTGCCCCTGGGGCGTTAGCGTCCATGATCGCCCGAGGCCAGCACCCGGATGAATTCAAATGTTGCCATGACTGAGTCGTTCAACAGATGTAAGGATTCAGTTGTTCAAGATGGATGACAGCAGTAGAAGGGGGGGGGGGGGGGAGGAGGAGCAGTGTATCCGCACTGTTTAAACCTGAGTGGGAAATTAATACTGTAGTCAAAAATTATGCCAAATGTTTAGTATGTCATCGGAACCTCATGTATATAAAAAAACTACTCGCTTGAATGGCCCTTTAATACCTGTCACAAAGATCAATTTGAAAATTTGTAGCAAGAAGAATGCCAGACAAAGCTGAAGAAAATTTCAAGCAGCATTACAGTGAAGTAAGTGTTTCTCATTGTATGATTTATTATTTATAAAGATGAAAAATAAAACCATATTTTATAATCTGATATGTCACTTAGCAATGTGCCAGTTATCAAATATTAGATTGTCAGCTACAAGAAACAATTCTTTTCGGTTAATTTTTATATTGAGGTTTCATTAAATCGCATTGCACAGACATCAGAAAAAGTTTCAGGTGCATTTTTTTCTTTTTTTGCCACTTTCTGAAAAACCGTCACAAATGCTCTCTTGGACAGCAAAGTGTCATTAAGAGTCATTCTTTGTTTTTATGTATTTGTGTTTTGACGGATAGGAAAACCTATTTTGTAATTTGACCTATATTTTCAATTAATTAAAAGGCAAATATTCCAATAGATAAAAATTTATTTTGCAACCACATTTCACTGTCCTTGCTAGCACCTATAACCGCTTTTCAGAGGAACTAAGGGAAAACACACCTAAAACTAATATTTTTTTGTTAGTTTTTTATTTGGGTTTCAATGAATGAAACAATTAATTTGCGGCTGGGAATCTCTTCAAGGATTCCCTGGTCGACTCGGCAGCTTGTATTTGTCCAGCAAAGCTCATGGAAAAATTTGAAAAAATAGCTCTTTCGCCTCAAACTGTTACTCACCGAGTTGAAGATATGGCCTCAGATATGGAGCAGCAATTAATGGAGAGAGCGGTAAGCTTCATTTCATTTTCTATCACTCTTGACAAATCCACAGACACTGTGGACATATCTCAGCTGGTCATATTCAATCGCGGTGTTGACAACAATCTGCGTGTCAATGAAGAATTTCTCAACCTTATACCATTAAAAGACATAACCAGGGGTTTGGATCTTTTTCTAGCCATGCTAAACATGTTTGAGTCAACGGGCTTAAAATGGGAACACCTGACCACTGTAACAACGGATGGAGCTCCTGCACTACTAGGGATATGCACTGGATTCCTCGGTTATGTCAGGTCAAAAATGGGCTGAAGTCAATTGTTCCCTATCTGCGGCAGTCCATTGTCTGATAAACCAGGAGGCACTTTGTGTGAAGATTGTCAACATAAAAAAATGTTGCGGGCACTGTTCTTTGAATGGTTAATTATCTTCTCTCGCATGGACTCGCACATCCCACGCCCGAGTAAGATGGCTGAGCAGAGGGGCGGTGCTTCATCAGTTTTTCTCCTTGAGGGACAAAATCAATACCTTTTTGCAAATGAAAGGATATCCAGGAGAATTACTTTGTGATCCTAAACGGGTGGTGAATTTGGCTTTTTTCAGTGACCTAACTGGTGATTTAAATACTTTGAAAATTTCATTCCACGGCGAAACAGTTGCACGAGGAGAATTGCGGACACTTCCCTGCACTAGACAGCGTTAAAGAAGATATGGATTTTTCAGATTATGTTCAAATCATTTCCGAATTATAAGAAGATTTTCCTTTCGGGCAGAGGACGTCTCACAAGTGTTTCAACTAGAGGTGACTGACCTGCAGTGCGATATCCGCCTGAAGGACCGCTTTCTTATGTGTAAAGCTTTGGATGACTTTTACATCTGTTTTCCATGAAAGAAGTATCCTCTTTTGCGCAAGCTTGCGGCCAGAGTTCTCTCAATGTTTCGTTCCATGTATGTTCATGAGCACTTTTTCTCTCTTTTAAAGCTTGGTGAAACTGAGAACCGTTCACTACTTAGCGATAAAAATTTGACAAATTCTTTGAGATTAGCAGTCTCTCGGAATATTGTATCAAACCTAAACAAAAACATTTCCTTGAAAAAGAAAAACATGTAAATTGTTAATTGTGTTCTTTACGAATTATTGCGTACAAAACAGCAAACTAAGGATCTGATGTCTAAACTCTGAAAAGAGATACAAAAAGCTGTAGCACAAAGTACAACAGCAATATTTACTTCTAACTGCTAACAGTAAGAATGAAACACTATATCCCTTATGTAAAATTACTTCTAGAATAGAATATTTATGACCCCAGTTCATTTAAGAAATTGATATATCCTTCAGAAGACGCTTAAAGTACATATGAAAAGTGTGCATGTGCAATACTAATAGAATCAACCTGTGGGTTGATTCTTGTTTTGGATATTGTTTTCTAAAGCTTTGCATTGTAATTCTGCCACACGAACACTAATTGTTACGTAAAAAGTAAATGGTTTACTTGTTTTACTGCTCACTGACCACTTTTACTGAGCTGCACTTCATGTGTTATTTTGTTTATGTTGGATTTGACTGCAGGACAGCCAGCGCAGAGCAGTGCTGTGCTGTGCGGTCTCACTCACTCCGCAGCTATCTCTCTTGCTCCTATGCTGACACACGGTCGCATAAAGGGTGCTGCACTACACTGTCTTGCGCCCGCCGGGCACTATTCTTGGATGAGCCTGAGTTAACCCATAACTGAGCAAAAAGGAATCTGACTTGACGTCACAAATCTGTCCCCATAACCTGGCCAGAGAGAGGCAGGAAGGGATTGAGAGAATCATGGGACGTGGTCACTATCCCAAAGGTCATCATGTGGTGACCAATGTAATGGAGGAAAATAGGGAGGGGAAGTGAGCAACAGATCTATAGCAGAGAAACTGCCATAAATGACACTGAAATGTGTAGGGGAGCCATCATGAAGAAGCAACTGGTCATGGTCTGCAAGAAACTTGTCTATGAGTTGACCCAGGCTAAACAAGAAAGCACTGCCTCACAAGGGGTGATGGGCATTAAAATCCTGAAGGAAGAGGAAAGTAGGGGTAGTTGCTGAAGGAGGGTAGTTAGGAAAGCTGGCGTAGGTGGCCTGTCAAAGGAGGTACGGAATGCAAACCGTAACTGCAGAGCCCAAGTGGATCCAGAAGGCAACCGTTTTCAATTTGGTGCAACCAACGTGCAGATGCCACTGGATGCCCTGAAATGGCCAACACAGCTCTGACAGAAGGCATGGAACCCATGAAGGCTCAGTAAGCAAGCTTCAGTAAAGTGGCATTTCTGGATAACAACCCTAGCTCCGAGTAAAAGGAAATAAGGCATACAATTCCAGAAGGTAATGGCAGTATCCACTACAATTCCATTGAATAAGTGATCCAAATGGGAGACAAACAGGCCAAAACTGGTCAAGCCACTGGTTCACCATCCATCACCAACAAGGAATGGGTGATGTACATAAACGAGGACTGTCTCAGGTTAAGAGGGTGCCTATGAAGGCACCAGCAATGCTGTGTCCCCAGACTTCTGTTTTTTCTTCTCCTCTTCCTCCTCTTTCGTAGGTCAAGGAGGGCAGTGCATGGAGAGAGAGCAGGCTTCAGTGAGATCTGGAACCAAGAAAGGAGGAAACCTTGGGGCGCATCGACTGTGGGTCCTGTGGCTTATTTGTGACATCTGGCTTCCGGTCCGGGAGACACAGTGGGGGAGGAGTTCCCATCACTGGCAAGTGCCGAAGGAGGAGGACACTTTTCTTCAGCCAGGCAGAGGGAGCAGCTTCCAGAGGGGAGGTCATCGGAGCCACAGGGGAGGGGGGGGGGCAGTGCTAAGGAGGGGAAAGGACAGAGGCCAATTTAGATGTCACAGACACAGAGTGAGCGGTGTCATTTTTCTGGTTGAGTCTGAATGTAGGATAAATAATCAAGTGACTTATACTCCTGTATCTTCTTCTCCTTCTTAAAAACCAGACAATCCAGCAAGCATGGAGAGTGATGATCACGATAATACACAGGCAGTGGGACGCTGTGGCTACCCTCATGGAGTGGGTGTTCATACTCTCCACACAGGTCTGCTGTACAGGGGGAGAAATGTGCCCAAAACACGAACACCAAAAACATCTTATGGGTGGCAGGATGCATTGCTTCACATCACACCAATAACACAAACCTTGACCTTCTCCAGGGTGGTATCTCCCCTCAGTCTTTGTAGGTGGAGGAGGGTGTCCTGGATATTCTGGACCACTTTATCTGCTGGGTACAAGCATTGTAGAGAGTGAAGGGCACTCAGGAAATTGGAACAGACAAAGAAAATAGCACTCTAAACATGTCTCATCTGCTCCATTGCCCACAAGGTAGCGTACAATTCCATGTCAAAGACAGTAAAGTACTGAGACAGTCTGATCTTGGTGACATGACCAGGGAAAACAACAGAGCAATCAACAGAGCCCCCTGGTTAGAACCATCTATAAATACAGTCACAGAGTTATAGTGCTGCATTAAAAATGTCATAAAATAATGTATTAAAAACATATGCAGGGGGGTGGGGGCAACCTTCCACGCACTGCACTAAATTTAAAATAACTCTGGACACCAGCAGTAACCACAGAGGCAAGCAGTTAAAACACTGCATTTCAAGTCTGAACTTGCTCCGCTCCAAGTGACTCCACATTGCATGCAGATCCCAAACAACTTTATTGCTTGTAGACAATTGGAGAAAAGGTGTTCCAAAAACAGATGAACAACAGTGTGGTACGTAGGTGAATTTGGAGCAGTGAGAAACTTAAATGACTGACTGGCCATGAGAAGGCAATGCTGAATGGTGAGTGGCAATTCCACAGTATCAGCACAGAGAGTGAGTACAAGGGCTGTTCCTAAAGCACTCATGCCCAGCCTAATCCCTTCACGTGGACAACGTCAGTAATCTTCCGGTAAGAAGGTCTCACTGATTCATACATTTTGCACCCATAGTCTAGCTGCAACCATACAAAAGCTGGATGGAACTGGAGCAGACATGCCCTATGTGCTCCCCAAGGCCTGCAGCTAAAGTATTTTAAGATGTTGGATGCCTTCCGAGTTTTGGCTTTCAGGTGTCTCAGATGAGGCCCAGGAACTTCACTGAATCTTTAAAATGCAAGATGTGTCAGCGTGTGTGTGTGTGTGTGTGTGTGTGTGTGTGTGTGTGTGTGTGTGTGTGCGCGCGCGCGTGTGTGCGCGCGTGTGTGTGCGCGTGTGTGTGGAGGGGGGGGCACATGCGCGCACCAGTTGGGGAGGTGGGAGGGGGGGGGGGGGGCACACACGTGCATGCGTGCAGAGAACTGAAAATCTGTCTTTACAGCCCACTTCTTTAACCTGTCCACTGTAAGTTGTAGCTGACAAGTTGCTGTTGCAGTTTCTGGTCTCAAACTAATAATGATTCTACACAAGCAAAAAATACACAGCTTTCTCTTCACATCCTAAAACTAAAAACATTAGTGCCAAATATCACTGAGATATCTTTAGTCACAGAACCTCAGTTCAAAACACTTCTAGAACTCATACATTCCAAATGAACTGCTACTAGGCATCTCTCCCACTGAATGATGAGACTGAATGGCTGGCAGCATACATTATTCTAAAATCTGAGTTAGTATACTGAGTCCGTCCTTGATCCAATTCTCCACTCCAGCTGTAGTCACTTAACTTCAGGCAGACAAACTATCTTTACACTGAGCTGTGGCAACAATGTTAACCAGAGAGTTGTGATTGTTATTGGGCCTCCATAAAAGATGTCTGCCATTTTCATCTGAATTTTGATTCTGATTGGATTATACTGCCATTTCAAGAAGTCTCTGCCATCTGGGAGGTAGTTGACACAGAACAGCAGATATGCATTTTTATGACAAGTTTTCTTACAGGCCTGTGCTGACAGAAACCAGCAGCACTGTGTCAACTGCTTTGAGTTGCTTTTATAATCCTGTTTCAGCATAACTTTAAATGATAAAGATGGGATTGCTTAATCAATGCCCATTTTTACTTGTTAACTGACATCTAAGTACATTGTTTGGAAAAATTCTTAATTCAATATACATGGTGCTAGCTTATCAACTAAATAAAACAGGCTTTTGATTTGTGGAGAAAACTCCAAAAGTCACTATAAAGCATTATCTGCTGTGAAACTTTCAATGGTTTTGAGTGCTTATGCGTATAAATCCATTTTGAAACGGCATTAAAACTTGAAAAAAATTCTTACATATTGCAAATACAAGTTTCCTTCACCTGACTAACTTGTTAGCCGCATATTTCAACATTATTTGTTATGGTCTCATTAGAAAAAAATAAATAAATATACAGACCTTTACGACAGAACATATGAATATCACTGGATCAGTTGTTTGAGAAAATGAACAAAGCCTTCATGCTCACCAGACTTAAAATGTCGTAACATTTAACTGTGGAGAAAATTTAACAGAAGGTCTACAATGAAGTCACGAAATGCCGTACAACACAGACTTCTGCTGCAATAAGTCCACACGAAATTCAGTCGCAGAGCTGTCTGGCCAGAATAGGTTTATAACATGTATCAATACTCTAGGTCACCACCTTGTGCACCTGGTAAAACAGTCATGCTAGTAATACCTGACAAACTGTACCCCAAGTTACATGAAGGCCTTTTTGGCGTACTGTTATTAGTTAATCAAGTCCTAAGGGTTATGTTGCTGAAATCTTTTTCAGATGCTCTTTCCAATGCCACGGAGAAAGGAATATAGTTTCTTATAAAAAGAGAAAGGAAGAAAACCAAACAAAGTCAGCAGAGGGTACTTCCCACTGCCCGAGTCATTAGGGTTTCTTCCTGTTCCATTTACTTATGGAGTGCGGGAAGAATGGTTGAATGCCTCTTGCGTGCAGTAATCATTCTAATCTTATCCTCACGATACCCATGTGATACACAGGGTTGTAGTATATACCTAGAGTAATCATTTAAAGCCGATTCTTGAAACTTTATTAATAGACTTTCTCGTGATAGTTTACTTACCTTCAGTCTTCCAGTTTAGTTCCTTCAGTATCTCTGTGACAGTCTTCTATGGATTAAACAAACCTGTGACCATTCATGCTCTTTCCAATGCCACGGAGAAAGGAATATAGTTTCTTATAAAAAGAGAAAGGAAGAAAACCAAACAAAGTCAGCAGAGGGTACTTCCCACTGCCCGAGTCATAATAGTTTAAATTTCCTTTGTATGTTGTGTTATGAACTTGTGGGATCCAAAGACAATCAACATAAAGATAGAGATGTCAAAGTTTTATATAGAGCTTCACATTTTTGAGTAAGCTCAATACAAGAGGAATATGGCAGGTGTCTCCATCATTGCCCACTAGTAACTGTTTTGACTATACCTCATCAATGGACACTTCACCTTATTGAAATTTTTTTTGTAACTGAGGTTTCTCCCGTTCTTGTGATCGAAGCAGTTAAATAAAGATTCATATATTCTCACACTGCAATACTCAAGTTCCCCTGTTATGCTCAGTGGAACCCACTGGAGCATGTAAAAAGCTTATGGTAATAGAGAATCAGAACTTGCTCTACATTTGTTGAACCTGAACCCAGCATTGCTCGCTCACCACTTACAATCAGCCACAGTGCCAAAATGGTTTAAGCAAAGCTGCAGCCACAGAAAATGTTACACCCCCACACCAATCATTTCATATATCTGCCCCTATTATATTTATTCAAAATTGTTTCTGCCTTGTCTACAGTTCACCGACTGACTGAATTCTGTTCCAACTTTTCACGACACTAAAAATTAGCTACTACCTACAAACACGCAAGAAAGTTTGAGTGTGACAAATTCTGAGACACCTTAAAATCTTTTTTGAAATTAGCTAAATTCTGTGCCACTTACCAGACCAACAACAGAACCATCTGCAACATTTTGCGATACTCGTGCTCCAATTAGTTGTTTAGAGAGTCTATTAATTCGTTCTTGCAACAGTGTATTGAGGCGGTCCTTCTCAAGTAATTTACTCTCCATTTCCTGAACCACATTTTGAGATTTTGCTTTCTGAAATAAGGCAACAAAAAATGAAGAGTTATTACAAGTGTCAAAAATAATACTGATTTTAAATAATACAGAATGTGCCAAAAAATTCACACACCTCGAAAGAGGTCAATGTAACAGCATTGGAAATAATGGACTGAGTTAAGAAAACCACTCATTCCATTAAATTAAAGTCATCAGAACTCTTGTGACATGTTCTCTTAGCACATTATTTAAAATTATTTAAGTGTGGCATGCCGATGTTGCCAGGTGTCTGGTAGATCAATTAAAATGGAGCTACATTTTTTTCTTTTTAAATTTGTTCTACAGAAACTGAGAATATTATCAAAATTAACATCAACAACACACTTGTGAGCCTGGAGAAGCAGCTCCAACATTACTATAACTGTCTTACTTCCATAAAAAGTTTGGAACTCAAGGTCATTTGTAAAGAGTACAAAAGCAGGTGAGGGGATTAGATGCATCATCCAGCATTCAGCTACTTCTTTGGGGCATTTTGTGTGAATCACTGAGAAAGTCTGCTAATGTATCTGTGAGAAATTACAGTAATGGTAAGTCCTTATGAAATGTAAATAATTACAACTAATGCTAAAGTGCGCGTCATATATCTTGGCGGCCGAGTTTAGGTTCGTTCTGCGCATCTGACGTCACAAAACACAGTCAGCCAATGAACAGAGAACGACGTTGCCAGATCTCGCTGCAGTGCAGAGCACGGACGAGTGTCTTCAGTTTTAGAAACGTTCAGTCATAAATAAAGTAATAGAACAAAAGCCATGTCTTGATAGCAGACTTTCTTTTATAGAAAGTTTGTAAAAAGTGTTCTTTATACCAATTGCTTCATATTATATTAATTAATTAAACCAAACAAGCAATACTAATTCAGGCGATAACAAGGGAAAGGTGTTTGTATCAATCTCACGAACCGCTTTTTTGCAATAAAGAACAGCGGTAATTGTTTATTTCCTATTGTACTTCGACGAAGCATGAGTAATTCATAGTCATACCAATAGTGTTTGTCAGTATTTTGCTTGACATATTAGAATCCTTATGGAGTATTAGTGCCACGCGAGCTGCGATAGCGTAACGGTTAAAGTGTTGAGCTACTAAGTGAAAAGTTTTGAGTTCAAACCCTGTGTGGTGCATAAATTTTTCTTTATTGAAAAACAATATCGAAGTGTCTTACTTCAAGAATTTTATTCGTTTGAATGGAGTTTTTTGAAATTTCTAGTGCTTTGTCTCTTCATTAACCCTTTCGCTGCTGCAGAAATGTGTTCCCCGCATTCCGCGCTGTGCGCGATTTTGTCATCACTGCACTGCTTGCCTGTGCAGACACACGGTGTTCCGACTGCTTTGACACACTTTATCATTCGATTTCACAAAAACTATTTGGCCCAAAAATTTGATTTTTACACATCATCTTGACTGATGCCTTCCGCCCATAAATGACTAAATTTTGTTTCGATGTTCAACGCAGTTATTGTGCAGCATTAAATGTAGTAAACCATTGCACGGAATTTTGAAGAGTTTGCAGAGGTAAAAGTCCATAGCGTATACTTTCCGTATGGTCGATTTTAGTTGCCACAATGTTGAGAATGAAATGTGGACAAGATACCTAAATTTCACATAAAATTTACTGTATAACAATATCTCATTTAATTTAAGTACCACATAGGTGTCGTATGTAATATTGAGAAATACTCCATCTTTCGCGACTGTAATAAAAGTTTTATTTACACCAGGCGCTTTTGGCTTTATTTTAAAGCACTTCAATCAATGAAAGGTATGGTACATACACAATGGTACTCATGTTCTCTTTCTTGTTTTTGTTCCACAGTCGCAGTTTTACATATGGTACTGAAATATATTCCTCTTCTGCAACTGTAATAAGCGACTTATTTAGACCAGACGCGTTTCTCTCTTTTCAAGCATCTTCAGTGGACAGTATTTTGTCTCCTCCATTGCCAAGTCACCTTTCGTAGTTTTGTGCTGCGGTAACACAATATTCAACATTTTTGTCGGCTGATCAGTGTTTTAGCAAATAAATGCTGTTTGTGTGTGCCACACACAAAATTATATTTGACATAGCTCTGAGCACTTCACTGACAGACGGTATATTCAAGTCCTAATGTTTTTGTAAGTCCACAGTTTTGTTTAATGTATTTTGTCTACTTCCTTTTGATTGATTGAAGTGCTTTAAAATAAAGCCAAACGTGCCCAGTGTAAGTAAAACTTTTGTTACAGTCGCGAAAGGTGGAATATTTCTCAATATTACATACGACACTTATGTGGTACTTAAATTAAATGAAATATATAGGTATCTTGTCCACATTTCATTCTCAACACTGTGGCAACTAAAATCGACCATACGGAAAGTATACTCTATGGACTTTACCTCTACAAACTCTTCAAAATTTCGTGCAATGGTTTACTATATTTAATGCTGCATAATAACTGCGTTGAACATCGAAACAAAGTTAAGTCATTTATGGGGGGAAGGTATCAGTCAAGAAGATAGGTAAAAATCTAATTTTTGAGCCAAATAGTTTTTGTGGAATCGAATGATAAAGAGTGTCAAAGCAGTCGGAACACCGTGTGTCTGCACAGGCGAGCAGTGCAGTGACAAAATCGCCCACAGCGCGGAATCCGGGGTGCACGTCTCTGTAGCAGCGAAAGGGTTAATGTGGCCGTGGTGGCTTTACTTCATGAACTGCGCGCTCCCCCCTAAATGTAAGCTTGCGAACTATGCTATACTATGGCGCTGCTTCTATTGGCGCGTGCGTCGTGTGCAACTGGCAACGCAGCAATCTCCCGCGTCTGGGCGGGCATGCGCGAGCCGCCAAGATAAAAGAATTGAACTACAGCAGCTCACCGCTCACCGATTAGTCGAGATGTGGAGTCACATGAACAAGACCGGTCTTGTAGGAATCCTCTTTTATGGTATCGTGATTAGCTACACACACACACACACACACACACACACACACACACACACACACACACACACACACACACACACACACACACACACACACCTCCACCATTAAGTGAGCTGAGACTGAGCTAAATGGCGCAATAAGCCACATTTGTCAGTACTGGTGTCTAGACAATCTAGATATTGTCACAGAAAATAACTCAGATGTGTTGTAATTAATTTGGGCTGTCATTTAGGGCTTCAACTGGAGCACATCTTTTCCTTTTTGAAAGTGCAATAAGCAGACAGAGGTCTAACACACTGGATTTGAATTCCCATTCTATCTAATCGGAATAAGAAAAACAGATGTTGAGTAGCAAATGAAAGGTGGTGTACTGGCAGAGCTGGGCTACGAAATTTAAATTAATATGTATTATATTAACATGTATTATATTCAAGAAGAATGGAGTAATTCCAATCCCAAAGAAAGCAGGTGTTGACAGATGTGAAAATTACCGAACTATCAGTTTAATAAGCCACGGCTGCAAAATAGTAACGCAAATTCTTTACAAGCGAATGGAAAAACTGGTAGAAGCCAACCTCGGGGAAGATCAATTTGGATTCCGTAGAAATGTTGGGACACATGAGGCAATACTGACCCTACGACTTATCTTAAAAAATAAGATTAAGGAAAGGCAAACCTACATTTCTAGCATTTGTAGAATTAGAGAAAGCTTTTGACAATGTTCACTGGAATACTCTCTTTCAAATTATGAAGGTGGCAGGGGTAAAATACAGGGAGCGAAAAGCTATTTACAATTTGTACAGAAACCAGATGGCAGTTATAAGAGTCGAGGGGCATGAAAGGGAAGCAGTGGTTGGGAAGGGAGTAAGACAGGGTTGTAACCTCTCCCCGATGTTATTCAATCTGTATATTGAGCAAGCAGTAAAGGAAACAAAAGAAAAATTCGGAGTAGGTATTAAAATCCATGGGGAAGAAATAAGAACTTTGAGGTTCGCCGATGACATTGTAATTCCGTCAGAGACAGCAAAGGACCTGGAAGAGCAGCTGAATGGAATGGACATGGTCTTGAAAGGAGGATATAAGATGAACATCAACAAAAGCAAAACAAGGATAATGGAATGTAGTCGAATTAAATCGGGTGATGCTGTGGGACTTAGATTAGAAAATGAGAGACTTAAAGTAGTAAAGGAGATTTGCTATTTGGGGAGCAAAATAACTGCTGATGTTCGAAGTAGAGAGGATATAAAATGTAGACTGGCAACGGCAACTAAAGCGTTTCTGAACAAGAGAAATTTGCTAATATCGAGTATAGATATAAGTGTCAGGAAGTCATTTCTGAAAGTATTTGTATGGAGTGTAGCCATGTATGGAAGTGAAACGTGGACAATAAATAGCTTAGACAAGAAGAGAATAGAAGCTTTCGAAATGTGGTGCTACAGAAGAATGCTGAAGCTTAGATGGGTCGATCTCATAACTAATGTGGAGGTATTGAATAGAATTGGGGAGAAGAGGAGTTTGTCGCACAACTTGACTAGAAGAAGGGATCGCTTGGTAGGGCATCAAGGGATCACCCATTTAGTATTGGAGGGCAGCGTGGAAGCTAAAAATCATGGAGGAAGACCAAGAGATAAATACACTAAACAGATTCAGAAGGATGTAGGTTGCAGTAGGCACTGGGAGATGTAGAAACTTGCACAGCATAGAGTAGAATGGAGATGTAAATTAATATGTAGCATTAATGGGGACTACACTCCAGCTACTCACCATAATCAGTAATTGTCTGCAAACTGGTCATGGTCATTTTTAATAGGTGTACTAAACTAAATTTTGGAAGTATAAGGACACTAGCATTCATAATCTTGATATAAATTTAGTACTATAATCTTTACACAACTCTTACCCTAAAATGCATATTTTTTGGCACTTATAACACGTCAATAAATGTATCTACTCACATATTAACATCTTCCCAGACTGGTAATACTTCAAACAGAAGTATTTTTAAATATATTTTCCAACTTACCTCTAACTCATCCTTTAATTTAGCCAACTGGCAGGCATACCTCTTCAGCAGAGTGCCATTAGAAAGAACTTCATTGACATGAGGTTCATTTTTAATTTTCTTTGCTCTGGATGCAAAACTAAAAAACAAACAAATCAAGTTTCAAGACAAATATTATTTCCCGACTTAATAATGAAAAGGTATTTTGTGAAAGTTACCACAGAAACTTTAATAACTTTTGTTCTTAATCTACATGATCCTCAGCTTGCCCTAGTTTCTCTCTGCAAACTTCCAGATCACAAAGTGTAAAGTGACTGTCATTCCTTTAGTGTCCAAACAAACTTGAGGAAGGCTATTTATTCGTATCATAAATGACAACAATTGAGAATTTATGAATTAGTACATATCCAAAAAAAACACTAAAAATTTATTTCATTAGCCACTCCTATGTATTATGGAGATTAAAGGACTAACACACACACACACACACACACACACACACACACACACACACACACACACACACAGCAGCAGCAGCAGCAGCAGCATTCACAGTAAATTTGCACAAGGCACACTGTAGACAGTACTATTACAGATGTACATAAATTTGGAGGGGGGGGGGGGGGGAAAGAAGAAGAAGAAGAAGAAGAAGAAGAAAAAACTTAGTAATTGAGTAAATGTTTTACTACCAATAAAGATAAACAGCAGCTATTCAGCTTAAGTGAGTATGGAGCAGTATTTTTCAAATTAGAAGCTTTCTTTAATATAATAGCACAGCTGTACAAAGCAGACTCTCATAGGCATTATTTGCATCACTGGTAATTTTTGTTTTGTTGTCTGAATAACATTTCTTCTCTCAGTGCTAGAGAGAACATTAAAGGCAATAGATACTCATAGCATTTCCAACTTAAAAATGCTCAGCCAATCAAACTGTTTATAAGTATTCTTGTAATGGTGCCATGAACCAACCATTAC
The DNA here is from genome assembly GCF_023898315.1 of Schistocerca nitens. Classification (NCBI taxonomy): domain Eukaryota; kingdom Metazoa; phylum Arthropoda; class Insecta; order Orthoptera; family Acrididae; genus Schistocerca; species Schistocerca nitens. Next base: position 212,719,915 of record NC_064619.1, read on the forward strand.
AAGAAACCTCTTTGTCCTCCTAATTTAAGTAATTGTTTTATGTCTATACCTCTCCAACACTTAGAATGTGGTGCCACTAAATAAACTTTTACTAAGAAAAGGATGAATTTATGTTTTATAGTCTATATTAATTGTAAATGTAATTACGTGTCACATGTATGATATGTGAGCAGGGGAGGAGGGGGAGGGGTGGACAGAAGCTCTCGCTGCTAGGGAGAATCTGAACTACCGATGCTGATGAATGTCAAAGATATTGCACCTATAAACTCCGACCATAAAACACTGGCAGCCATCAATCTTACCATGATTTTAAACAGTGAAAATATGTTCCTTGGTCTGTAGGAAATGGTCTAAGCGATTTTTTTAATTTTGTGTATGGAGTCAAGAGTCAGACGACTTAGGTAATGTACATGACTGCATCCTTCCCATTTAAATACGAAACAAGATGTCAAAGTGAGCATATTTTAATCCTCAGTTTAGACACAGTGCAGAAGTATGACTGACAGAATCTTGGACATTATCATAGTGGGAGATTTTAGTACAAAAAGTAGCAATGCCAAGTAGTAACAAATAGGATTCTTTTTGAGACTGAGGTAGGCAGTTTGTGCAGGGTAGTGAACTTCAGTGAGCTGTAAAAGCATTATGCTATTAAATATTCTTTTTGGTGATAATAGTTACAGAAGTATAAAGAACTAAAACATGAAGAGATTCAAATACTGTTGCCTTGGCTGAGTGAACAACAAACAGCCAACATGTAAGGGAACGCAGTTGAGATGTTTATGCAAATTATGGAACAAATAAAGGTCCTAAAACAGTAACAAGAGGAAACAAAAAAAGAAATAAAACATGAATTGTCTGCATTAAGGGAGGAGGTACATAATCTGTCAACAGTAATGATGGAGTACCCATGGCCTCTGGGTAGCTTCTTTGATTAGTAATCAAAATGTCCTCAGTTCTGGTTTCCAAACCCGCCACCAGTTAAATTTTGATTAATAATAACATTGGCAGCCGAAGACTTCCGGCAAAAGAAGTCAACCTCATTCTGCCAATGGCCTTGTCAAAGAGGGCGGAGGAGCGGACAGACATTCAGGGCACACACTTGTCCTTGGTGTAGGAAACTGCCCCTAAAGGTGGAAGAATCGGCTATGATCAATAGCATGAGGATGCAGAAGGAATGAAAACCACTGCATTAAAGACACACAGCACATATGCACAGCACATGTGGCCTGTAATTGAAAAGTGTCATCATGATCTCTCCAATGCATAGGCTCAATCTAGATGTAGGAGAGGTCAGTGAAGTGAAATGGATAGACGATGAGGATTTCTGGTCAGATGGATATAGAGTAGTATCAACAGCACTGGAAAATGGTATAACAAGGACTCGTTATGAATAGGAAGGTAGGACAGAGTGTGTTACTGTGAACAGTTCAGTGATAGGATTGTTATTAGAATCGACTGCAAACCAACACCAATAATGATAGTTCAGGCATACATGTTGACATCGCAAGCTGAAGACGAAGAGGTAAAGAGAGTATATGGGGATTTTGAAAGGGTAATACAGTATGTAAAGGGCGATGAAAACCTAATAGTCATGGGGGACTTGAATGCAGTTGTAGTAGGGGAAGGAGAAGAAGAAAAGCTTACAGCAGAATATCGGCTTGCGACAAGGAATGAGAGAGGAGAAAGACTAATTGAATTCTGTAATAAATTTGAGCTAATAATAGTGAATATTCTGTTCAAGAATCACAAGAGGAGGTGGTATACTTGGAAAAGGTGGGGTGATACAGGAAGATTTTAGTTAGATTACATCATGATCAGACAGATGATTCCGAAATCAGATACTGGATTGTAAGGCGTACCCAAGAGCAGATATAGACTCAGATCACAATATACTAGTGATGAGAAGTAGGCTGAAGTTTAAGAGATCGGTCAGGAAGAATAAATAGGCAAAGAAGTGGGATACGGAAGTACTAAGGAATGACGAGATATGGTTGAAGTTATCTAAGGCTACAGATACAGCAATAAAGAATAGTCCAGTAGGCAGTACAGTTGAAGTGGAATGGACATCTCTAAAGAGCGCCATCACAGAAGTTGGGAAGGAAAAAATAGGTACAAAGAAGGTAACTGCAAAGAAACCATGGGCAACAGAAGAAATAATTCATTTGACTGATGAAAGGTGGAAGTACAAAAATGTTCTGGGAAACTCAGGAATACAGAAATACAAGTTGCTGAGGAATGAAATAAATAGGAAGTGCAGGGAAGCTAAGATGAAATGCCTGCAGGAAAAATGTGAAGAATAATTGTCGGCAGGACAAGCTCGGCATACAGGAACATCAAAACAACCTTCAGTGACATTAAAAGCAGGGGTGATAATATTAAGAGTGCAATGGGAATTCCACTGTTAAATGCAGAGGAGAGTGTGGATAGGTGGCAAGAGCACATTGAAAGGCTCTTTGAGGGGGTAGATTTCTCTGATGTGATAGAAGAAACAGGAGTCAATATAGAAGAGATAGGGGATCCAGTGTTAGAATCAGAATTGAAGAGAGCTTTGGACAACTTAAGATCAAGTAAGGCAGAAAGGGTAGAAAACTTTCCACCAGAATTTGTAAAATCTGTTGAGGGAAGTGGCAACAAAACGACTATTCACATTAGTGTGTAGAATGTATGAGTCTGCCAACATACCATCTGACTTTTGGAAAAATATCATCCACACAATTTCAAAGACTGCAGGAACTGACAAGTGCAAGAATTATCCCACAATCAGCTCAGCAGTTGATCAGTTTGGTTTTAGGAAAGGTAAAGACACAAGGGAGGCAATTCTGACATTGCATTTGATAATGGAAGAAAGACTAAAGAAAACTAGAGACAGGTTCATAGGATTTGTTAACGTGGAAAAAGCGTTCGACAATGTAAAATGGTTGAAGACATTTGAAATTCTGAGAAAAATAGGAGTAAGCTATACAGTGAGACAGGTAATATGCAATATGTACAAGAGCCAAGAGGGAATAATAAGAGTGGACAATAAACAATGAAGTGCTTGGATTAGAAAGGGCATAAGACAGGGATGTAGTCTTTTGCCCCTACTGTTCAACCTGTACATCGAAGAAGCAATGATGGAAATAAAAGGAAGGTTCAGTAGTAGGATTAAAATTCAAGATGAAAGGATATCGATACGATTCGCTGATGACATTGCTACCATAAGTGAAAGTGAAGAAGAATTACATGATCTGCTGACTGGAGTGGATGGTCTAATGAGAATAGAATAAGGATTGAGAGTAAATCGAAGACAGACAAAAGTAATGAGAAGTAGCATAAATGAGAACAATGAGAAACATAACATCAGGAATGGTGAAATATCTGAACATAAGCATGAATCAAATCAGAGAATTTTTCAGTTAGAGGCAAGACAGGGCAAATAGGGCAAAGAAGTAGATGAAATGAAGGAGCAGGGAGATAAGTATTCTATATGGATTAAATGGCTAGCAAAAGACAGCAAAAGAAACATACATAAATTAACAAAAGGGAATAAGCCTTAAAACATGTTCAAAAATTCAAAGATCATGTGGATGGCAAAATTGGCAAGACTCAGAGGTGGGTCTGAGATAAGCAACGATCGATAATAAGATGCTTGACAGTATGAGAGTGACTCAGTAAGGTAAACCAATGAGTTTACCAACAGCAATTGGTCCAATATTTCTAGCCTGCTTTCATTGTGTAAAATACACTGCTGGCCACCGTAAATGCAACACCCTGAAGGAAGCATCCGAATCAAGTGAAATTTACACCATGGGTTTGCAGCGATGAGATATGCAACTGATTAGAATTTCAGCGCAGACGCACATCACGCGTGCCTGTGGCGCCACCTCATAGCACCATGTAAGGCTTGGCGATTTCGACGAGTGTACATTCGGCACGTGTGTTTACCTTGTGGTTGTTTCACAAGACGATCAGTTATGCCTCGTAGACAACAGCGAACATCTTTTGATCAAGTATCCGAGTTCGACAGAGGAAGGATAGTGGCTTACCGTGATTGTGGATACAGAGAAATTGCTAGTTGTGTTGGACGAAACCAAACAACTGTAATGCGGATATGTGACCGTTGGATGCAGGAGGGTACGACGGACCGACGTGGTCGATCGCATTCACCTCGGTGCACCACTGCACGTGCTGATAGGAAAATTGTGCGCATGGCAGTGACGGATCGCTCAGTGACATCCCGACCCACAGCACAGCACATTGCGTCTGTAACGCATCATCCAGTGTCTGCGTGTACCATTCGACGCCGTTTACAGCAGAGTGGTCTGTCCGCAAGACGTCCATTGCTTCGTCTACCATTGACGCAGAACCACAGACGTCTCCGTCGCCAATGGTGTGATGACAGACGGATGTGGACGGCAGAATGGAATGACGTTGTCTTTACTAACGAGGCACGCTTCTGTCTGCAGCACCACGATGGTCGGATTCGAGTGTGGAGACACTGTGGAGAGAGGATGCTGGACAGCTACATTATGCACCGCCACACTGGTCTTGCACCGGGTATTATGGTATGGGGCGGTATTGGATATTACTCTCGCACGCCTCTAGTACGCATTGCCGGTACTTTAAATAGCCGGCGCTACATATCCGAGGTGCTGGAGCCAGTTGTCCTTCCTTACCTTCAGGGCTCGGCCACAGCCATATTTCAACAGGATAATGCGTGACCACACGCGGCACGCATTGTCCAAAGGTTCTTCATCAATAACCAGATTGAATTGCTTCCCTGGCCGGCTCGCTCTCCTGATCTTTCGCCGATAGAAAACATGTGGTCCATGGTTGCTCAACGAATGACCCAGATTACATCCCCAGCTGCCACACCAGATGATCTTTGGCAATGTGTGGAAGCTGCTTGGGCTGCTGTACCCCAAGAACACATCCAACGTCTCTTTGACTCAATGCCGAGACATGTGGCAGCGGTGATCTCCAACAATGGCGGCTACTCTGGCTACTGATTCTGGCAGGAACCACATGCCACAGACGTCTGTAAACGTAATCATTTGATACTTGATCAACATGTTATCTACAAAATAAATTTTGTTGTGCTACCTCTTGTCTTTCTTGGTGTTGCATTTACGGTGGCCAGCAGTGTAGAAAGAAAGTAAACAAGAACTAGTTTCATTTTCAGCAGATGAAATAGTTCAACAAAACAGAGAGAGACTGATAATCAAGGTATGGAAACCAGCCACCGCTACCAATGAAATTTGCTCAAAGTCTAGTAATTCACGAACAAATGCCACATGGTAGTACCATACAACAAGGTCAAATATTTAAGTTGGACGAGTTGCCTATGGACAACGTAAAATTAATCATTAAGAAATGAATGGACAATATAGTGAAATTACTTGAGGAAAGGTTTAATGATAAACTTGAGAAATAGTTTCACTGAATTACGAGGAAGTAGTTAGGTTACTTTGATCTGTACAGATAGTAAAGATGTATACACTTGAGGAATCACAGTGTTAAGTAAAGTTACTCAAACAATAAAAGAACATGATGGGAATCACCATGATGAAAAATATTTTATAATAACTACCAGACCACGACGGGATGGCTGTCACTATACTATAGAGGTTGGGAAACCAAGATCATACAAATGCAGTATAAAACAAACAGGAAAATGGTGTAGGAGACTTGAATGAAGCACTAGCTGTAACCATCAGGACATAAAAAATATTTATAGCAGCCATCTTACATGTTAACTTGTTGTAGTAAGTTCTGTATGTAATGTATTGTAACTCTTATTTCATGGTGTGATGTTATGTATGTGAACAGTATAATTTGGAGTGAGTATCAAGCTGGGGGATGCAGCACAACACGTAGAATGACTGATAATACGAGAGGATAACAGTGATTCTGTTGTTTGATAAGTACAGTAACTGGAGAGATGTTTGTTGTTCAGAATGAGTCATACAAATGAAAGTATTGATGAATCAGTGCCAGGTGATTTTAAGTATCATCATTGTGTGTAGCAAAGAATGGAAAGGAACACGAATGAAGGAAAAGGATTGGTCAGGTTTAGGTAATGGGAAGAGTAACAGAAAAGTCACACAGAACCCCGGGTTAGGGCAAACTTCTGGATGGGATGAGAAGTAAAGACAGACTGACGGTATCTACACCGGATGCTATTTGAAAACCTGAGAACATAAAAGTGGAAGACAGGGTAAAAAAAAAAAAAAAAAACGTGGGGCAATCAATAAGAGATGAAACCTAGAAATGGTAGAGAGGTGAGGGTGGGGGTTGAAATAGTGAGGTCACATACATAAATAGGAGCAAGGAAAAGGAATATTCACTGGAAAGAAAAGCTGAGACTACAGCAATTAAGGTAGTTTAGGCTAGGTTGATGGCAAGAGCCAAACCCATGTTGTGAAGCTAGTTCCCACCTACGCATTTCTAAGAAACTTGGGAAGGGTGGGAGAATCCAGATGGCATGTGTGGTGAAACAAGCACAAAGGTCACAACATGTTATTGAGCATGCTCTGGAACAGGATACTGTGTGTAGCCAGTATGCATTCTCGGTCTATGCACATTCATCATTACTAACAACCTGGTGGTAATCATATCAATGTAGAAGGCCAAGCAGTGTCCATTTAACAGTTCGTACAAGGTGTGTGTTGTTTCACAGGTTGTAATGTACCAACTACAGGATTGAAGGAAGACATCGAAGCAATACAGGGCAGACAGCTAGCTTTGTTATCGGTAGGTCCGAACAACACTTAAGTGTTACGGAGATGCTTTGGGAAGTCAAATGGGAATCCCTGGAGCAAAGGCGATGTACTTTTTGAGAAACACTAATGAGAAAATTTTAGAGGACAGGCATTTGAAGTTGATTGTTGAACAATTCTACTGCTGCCAACATACATCACGTGTAAGGACCATGAAGATAAGATACGAGAAATTAGAGCTCATATGGAGGCGTACTGACAGTCATTTTTTCCTCACTCTTTTTGTGAGTGGAACAGGAGGAGAAATGACAAGTAGTGGTACAGGGTACACTCCGCTACACACCATACAGTGGCTTGCGGAGTATCGATGTAGATGTAGAAAAGGTTTCACCTAAATTTGAAGATAAAAAAAAATCATGTCACCCCTAAGGTGACATCAATAATTTATTTATTTTACAATTAACATTCACATAAGAGATCACATGAATTGACATTGGGCAGGCAGACACCTGGATATTACATACAGCATGAGGCACATCACTACGGGCAGAAGGTTTGATAGTTGATGTGGCCAGAAATTAGATGGGTGTGTCATTTGCACAAGAAATGAGAGACTAAGTAGAATGTTTTACAACAATCTTTCGGTGGTAGACTTCCCATGAGCCAACAAACATGCCGAACGACTGTGTCGAAGGGGACTCACCATACTGGTCTGATATATGGTATCTCGATATACCCAGAATGTTGGAAAATAGTCCCTGTAGTTTCCAAATCCTTCACGTTAAGAACTATTTGTTTTAATAAAATAGGAAAAAAAGCAATGGAGGATACAACCTCATGAGTTAGTATAGACTGATTAATTCACAAAACCAGCCTTCTTCTTTTCTTCTTCTTCTTCTTCTTTCTTTTGTTACAGACAAGCTATAAAAGATAATAACACTTTGCACATGTCAATGGATGGGGGAGGGTTCAAAGCATTACCACAGCTGTGCTGTTGTTTGTTTGCAGCAACATAGTGACTACACCACAAAAGAAATCTTTGTGCATGTTGGAATTCGCACAAAGTCAATCCAGTGTTCATGTACAATGTGCATTCCAGCATCGATTCAGCATAAAGCCACCTCTGGACAAGCAGATTTATGACTGGCATACAAAATTCTTGGAAGCTGGTTGCATAAGCAAAGGGAAGAGAGAGAGAAGATGAGCAAGCTAGAAATTTCAACTTCCTCTATCGATGGCGTGTCATGTTCTGAAACGAAGCCCACATCTGAAGCCTTAGGGCGGGTTCACACTAAGCGCGCCGTGCCGCGCCGCAAACTGTGCTGCGCCGCGTCGTGCCGCGCAGTTTTCCGGCTGTTGTAGGTACATCAAAGGAAGTGGAGCGTTTGCGCGCACTCAGTTTAGACGGGGGTTCGTCTCGCTCCATCTTCAGACCATGTGCGCACTCCAACTGGAACACAGTGCGCACCTCAGAGCGGCGCGGCGGGGCACGGACAGCGCACTCCTCTCTGTTACAGCTGTGCGCGGGGTGCAGCAACGCGGCACAGTGCGCTCAGTGTGGACCCGCCTTTACAAGTTGCAGTTACTGCAGCAGTTGAATCACAGCAAACATAACAGCAGTTGCGAATTTTGCACTTCTGTTCTCAAGGATGTGGCAGAGGACATGTTTTTTTGAATAACTGATCTTTTTGGACAAACTGAAGTTTCACCTTTCGCGTGTAGTGAACTGCCATAATGTAAGAATTTGAGGGTTACAAAATCCTTGTGTCATCGTCGAAAATGAAAGAGACTAATTGAAACTTAATGTGCTTTTTACTGTTTCTGTTCACAACATTTAAATGTCTTTCCTTTTTGCAGGGAAAACTGACAGGAATCTCACACCAGGACATGCTGGAAACTGGGTGTTTCCTCTACTTCAGGAAGTGCCCAATGATTTAATTTTTATGCATGACAATACCCCACTCACTTTTACGTTGAGGTGCAGCATTATCTGAACATCATCATCCCACAATTTTGGATTGGAAGAGATGGACAACAAGATCTTGTACATTGCTTTTGTCCTCCCAGGTTACCAGGTCTCACACCTTACTAGTTTTTTTCTGTGAGGGTACATAAAAGATAGTCTTTGTCCCACCAATGCCAGCTACTCTTCAAGAGCTGAGAAATCGAATTGTTGAAGCTGTCAGTTCAATAAACATGGACTATTGATCGGTGTGTGGAATGGAATAGACTAGTGTTTCAATGTTTCTCAAGCAACACATGGCACATTCATGTTGTGAATGGTATAGTGTCTGGACAAAAATATAGCTTTAAACCTTCCTCTATCAAGTGACGTGCACAAGGTGTTTTCAGCCATTCATAGTTTGTCTATAATAAACAACTGAAATATGTTCCTTCTTTTTGAATTACCCTGTATATGAATGCTCCATTGAAAACGTTCATTTCTAAATTAGTACCTACTTTTCAATGTACTAATTCTTTTTGGACATTGCTCCAAGTGTCTGAAACAGCATCTGAATAGCAACAAGTTATTATTTCTCACCAATTATGTGGAAGTAGTGTGTTGTGTATGAAGAGGCTACAGGCGATGTATGCAGTTACAGTCAGGAAGGTCGCAGTTCGCAGTAATAGACGGCAAATCATTGAGTAAAACTGAAGTGATATCAGGTGCTCCCCAGGGAAGCGTCCTGGGACCTCTGCTGTTCCTGATCTATATAAATGACCTGGGTGACAATCTGAGCAGTTCTCTTAGGTTGTTCGCAGATGATGCAGTAATTTATCATCTAGTAAGGTCATCCGAAAACCAGTATCAGTTGCAAAGCGATTTAGAAAAGATTGCTGTATGGTGTGGCAGGTAGCAGTTGACGCTAAACAACGAAAAGTGTGAGGTGATCCACATGAGTTCCAAAAGAAATCCATTGGAATTCGATTACTCGATAAATAGTACAATTCTCAAGGCTGTCAATTCAACGAAGTACCTGGGTGTTAAAATTACGAACAACTTCAGTTGGAAAGACCACATAGATAATATTGTGGGGAAGGCGAGCCAAAGGTTGCTTTTCATTGGCAGGACACTTAGAAGATGCAACAAGTCCACTAAAGAGACAGCTTACACTACACTCGTTTGTCCTCTGTTAGAATATTGCTGCACGGTGTGGGATCCTTACCAGGTGGGATTGACGGAGGACATCGAAAGGGTGCAAAAAAGGGCAGCTCATTTTGTATTATCACGTAATAGGGGAGAGATTGTGGCAGATATGATACACGAGTTGGGATGGAAGTCATTAAAGCAAAGACTTTTTCCGTCGCGGCGAGATCTATTTACGAAATTTCAGTCACCAACTTTCTCTTCCGAATGCGAAAATATTTTGTTGAGCCCAACCTACATAGGTAGGAATGATCATCAAAATAAAATAAGAGAAATCAGAGCTCAAACACAAAGGTTTAGGTGTTCGTTTTTCCCGCGCGCTTTTCGGGAGTGGAATGGGTAGGGAGATGGTATGATTGTGGTTCGATGAACCCTCTGCCAAGCACTTAAATGTGAGTTGCAGAGTAATCATGTAGATGTACAGTTTCTGATTGTGACAATCTTTATAATGATGATAGCTCTACATTCCCAAGTCATAAAGCTGTTTCAACATAATGGGTGAATGATTCCAGAAGATGGCTTTTGTCTTCACTGGTCAGTCATACACGTAGCTGGTTGTGTACATGTTCAAAGTATTTAAGTCCCAATCTCTTGCACAGTTTTGTAATGTCCAGGAGAGCAACTGACTTTTTTAGAATCTTTGTTTTAAGTCCTGCATGGCAACGCAAAGCTCATTCTATACTATTTCGCAGTTTTTATAAAATTTCTATTAGACATTTTCCAAATTCAAAGAGCTTGTGATGCTTTGCTTCGCTTTTATAAATGGCTAACAAATGGATAATTCCTTTCTGTAGTGAGTATTTGTTTCTTGCTAAAGATAATGATGAACAAGATTGACGAAAGTATCTTTAGTAGTGCACAAGAGAAGGTGTTCACCAGATACAGCTGTCTTCTGTGTGCTCTTGTCAAGAAAGAATAGATACCAAACTCGACTAATTATTAATCTTGTGCTAATGTGAGATTCAGTTTCAAGGATTACGATGCATCTATTAATAAAAACTGACCTTTTTATTTGTGGCTATCCTCCTCCTTCCCAAGCCATGTCATTTTATTAGAGTCCAATAATTAATAGTAACAAGTACGAAAGAGCAGTGTTATCCTCCAGTTTACAATATACAGAATGCTAATATGGCAGGGTTTGAGGTGTTGTGGTATCCTCAAATTAAGATTGTCGTTGGCATGCAGCCTGTCCTGACTAATTAATAATGAGCACCTACGCACTTGAGTAACTGGACACTGACATCCTACTGATACACATATTGTTCCTTAAGTGTTAGGTTTCATTTGAAGAAAAGCATTCTTTCAGTTACAGTGATAAGGTGGAATTAATAAATACTGGCACAAGTTCTGGTGCCTTTAGTGTGATGTAGAGGGTAGCATAACTATCTGGTGTGCTGTGGGTTGCCGGTTCCAACCCAACCAAAAGCAATTACTGTATTTGTTTTGTATTTATTATTATATATGGCTCTCAAAATACCTTATGTTGGGATATCTGGAATATTTGATGGTTAAATAAATATTAGCTTTCTGGAACATTCATCATTTGCATAATAACTGAACTTTACGTCCAGGAGATTAGTTCTGTTCTGGCTGAAGGTTGGTGTCAGTAATACATGTGCTTTCAGCAATAAGTGTTGTGTTTGATTGATGACCCTGCCATCAGATTTGGGCTTGATTGTGTTGTCAGTTTGACAATATTTTCAACTCCCCAACAAGCCTGCTACCTTTCAAGGTGGCTCTCCCCTTTAATCAGTCCATGCATGACACCCGTATGCTCCAAAAAGCTGCACATGAAAATCTGATGTTTCAGGGATTATATGTTAGGTTCTATTGATCACAGAGATAAGGGGTAAAATGTTTTCAACAGCCCTTGGTCTAGTGATCACTTGTAAACCTACTGGAAGAAGCAGCACACTGTAGCTATCCTACTGTATAGGGCCAAAATTTAAACATTATACACTTCCTCCAGCCCAGGCAAATTGAGCAAATTGGTTGGTTCTTTTGCATTACACAGTGTGTCTCAGTTCTGTTACAGCTGCTTGTGCGAAATTCCAATCTGCAATGCTATCTCACTGCGAGTTGTAGCATTATGATCCTTGAAGTTTCAACAACAGCTGTGCAGAAGGCTAATGTGCTAGCTTCACTGCAGCAGGCATCCTAGCACGAATGTAACAGTATGTGTCAAATACTTGTTGAAAAAATGCGGGTGGAGCAGTGAGGCAACAAGTTTTTTTGAGTCCTCCGGCATTTTTGGGTGAGAATTCGTCAAATTTGATCCAAATATCAAGAGAGAGGTTCCTGATCAGTCCTTCACGACAATGCCCCAGCCCATAAACTGAAGTTTGTGTGCAAGTTTTTGGCCAGCAAATGGATCACAGTCCTGGATCATCTGTCATATTCACCAGTTTGGCCCAGCTGACTTCTGGTTGTTTGTGAGTTGAAGTTAGCAAGGAAAGGACACAATTGTGATGCAGCTGAGGACATCCAAGAAACTTTTATTGCAGTACTAAATGCAATTCCAAAAATTGGCTATAGTGTGTTTTAAAATGCTTTTACAACAACTTTAGCTGTGTGCTCATTCAGGGGGAGATTATTTTGAACACACTCAGTGATTTTGTGAACATAAGCCATGGCTTATTTTTCATAGCCAGTCCTAACAGAAATGCGACACACTGTGTAGGTGTGGTGTAGGGTGGACCTTAGGCACCTTATAGAAGCATCATCTGTGCATAGACAGATCCTGAGAAACCCCAAATAACCATTATTATGCATATGTAAAACACCAATTGTGGGGATGGCCACTTCTGTAATTTCAATTCATGGCATATCATCACAATTTTCACCTATGTCCTTAAGATGATGTTCTAGGGAAACCTTTAAACTTTTTTGATATCATTATCTGTACAGAGATCCAGACATTAAAAGTTGCTGTACTACTGCACATATAATATGCATGTCATTTCCGGTATGGGGTGTAAATGTAGTTTTAACTGACATAGTGAACTCATGGTGAGGGTTCTACGGTCATTGAAAGGGTTCTGAAGTAACCAAATCATATTTTTAGTCATCATTTTTCCCACCAGTAAAACTTTTTAATGCACTCTCTCTGCATAATGGGCACTTCACCCCTAAAGAAACGTACCCGAGTTGCACTGCAGTGAGAAAATCAAGTAAAAAGCATCTTAACATGCATGAAAAGAAATTAAAATTACTGCCAAACTGGAATGACTGCAAATTCAGTAAAATATTTCTAACATAATTTTTACCTTTTTAGGATACAAATCATAAGCCATGTGTTTTCAGCTCCAAGGTATCGAGAAAAATGCAAAGCAAACGATTTTGTGATAACTGGACATTATGCTTGCTTATTTGTTGTTTATGTGTGTCAGTATATAAATGAACTGTTAAAGCTTTAACTAACCACAGAATTCATTTTATGTAAGTAGCACCAGGAAAATGAAGGGAACTAGAGGAAAACTGCTCCTGCTGTAGCACAAAAAATGCAAATATGTCCCTCTTAAAAACACACAGACAAAAGTGGGAAACCAGCTGCGTCAATCCTCATTCCACCCTCCTCACCAAAAATTTTGTCATGCAAAATATATTTGTGCTGAAAGATAGTAACAGAGAGATCATGGCAATGGAAGAGAGACGAGACAGTCTCAGTGTGGCCGGAGGGGCGACAGGTGAGGAGGGGGAGGTGGGGGGGGGGTTGAGAGAGAGAGAGAGAGAGAGAGAGAGAGAGAGAGAGAGAGAGAGAGAGAGAGAGAGGAGGGATAGATGGTCAGTAAGAGACAGTGGCAGTATGGCAGTAAAAGTGAGTGAAATTTATAGAGATAGAAGCAGTGTAAGCAAGAGAGACAGGAGACCTTAAAAATGAGAGAGAAATGAGTGGAGATGGAGACCATACATAGGTATGGCACTCAGAATCCTCCCAAAGAGGCAAACTTTTACACACAGGAACGGGGGAGGGCATCTTTTGGATCACAGTTCTTAACACTTGGGTAAAGGGGAAAAATAAATTGGCCTACCCAGAATTCTTGATCTGCTGAGGTATGTTGGAGACAATGGCAGTGGAAAAGACAAAAGAAGATCGTGTAAGTGAGTGAAGAGTTAGTGGCATTGGGGTATACCACAAATCAATGGAAGAGAAAAAAAACAGTGGGAGAGAGAGATAAAAAGACAGTGGGAGAGAGAGGGAGATGCTGAATGTAAAGGTTTCACTAAGTTCTGTATTAAAAGAATGTGAATATGTTCGCTTGCCAAATTTTTTGGTTAGGAAGGCAGAATGACGATTGAAGAGATGGTTCCCACTTTTCTGTCAGTATTTTAAAGAGGAACATATTTGCCTTTCCCACTAGCAGTATAGGTTAGTTGGTTGGTTTAAAGGGGGGGGGGGGGGGGGGACCAAACTGCAAGGTCATCAGTCCCATGCTCCCAGTAGAACAATTACCCAAGGGAAAGAAGAAAATAAAGAAGATGTACAGCACAATAACAGGAGAAAGGAAGAACCAGAAGAACGACAGAAGGACAATGAACACTACAGTGGACAAAACAGGACAAGAAAACCACAGAGACACAAGAAACAGGGAGAGGAAATTAAAAACAAGAAAACAGGTTACCATGCCTGGCTGACCATGAGAATGAAAAAGGAGAAGCCAGCCACTCTGCAACACATTAAAACATTCACCCTAAAAGCCCTAGGGTGGAGGACACAGAGGGACAAAAGACATGCACTAAAACTCAGATCAAATGATAAAACCCATCCTCACGAATAAAACTTAAAACTAAAGCTGCTGTTGAGGCATTGTCACCCAACACTGAAGGTAGGGTGCTGGGAAAGTTAAAAATCTGCCGCAGAGTGGCTAAAAGTAGGCAGTCCAGCAAGAGGTGGACAACTGTCATTTGGGAGCCACAGCGACACTGAGGCGGGTCCTCACGACGGAGAAGGTAACCATGTGTGAGCCACGTATGGCCAATGCAGAGTCGACAAAGGACAGCTGATTCCCTGCGAGAAGTCCGCAGGGAAGCCACACATTTGCAGTCTCCTTAATGACATGCAATTTGTTGTGCATACTGTTATGCCACTCCGTCTCCTAAAGCCAAAGAACCTTGCAGCGTAAGACAGAACACAGGTCAGTTTCAGAGGTGCCCATCTCCAGGAGCAGTTTCCACATAGTCTGTTTGGCCAGCCTGTCAGCAAGTTCATTGCCTGGGATTCCGATGTGTCTTGGGGTCCACACAAACACGACTGAACGACTGGACCCGTTCCAGGGCAGAGATGAACTCCTGGATGTTCGCTACCAAAGGATGGCGAGGGTAGCACTGGTTGATAGCATGTAAGCTGCTCAGGGAGTCAGAACAGAGAAGAAACAACTCACCAGAAAAGGAACGGATGTACTGAAGCGCACGAGATATGGCCACAAGCTCTGCAGAGAATACACTGCAGCCAGTGGGCAAGGAACGCTGTACAATATGACCTCTGTGGACATATGCGAAGCCAACATTACCATCAGCCATCGAGCCATCAGTGTAAATAACTTCAGAGCCCTTGAACATGTCAAGAATCGAAAGGAAGTGACAGCGGAGAGTGGCGTGTTTGCAAAAGGTCCAGACGAAGCTTTGGCCGAGATGTAGACCATTGAGGTGTACGTGAATGGGTCTCAAGTAGTGGTGAGGTGGTAAAGAGAAATACTCCAGTTCGGAGAGAAGGAATAACATGTGAACCGCAATCGTGAGCCCTCACCTCGGCGGTCGATGTGGTAGATCAACTGTCGCAGGTGGAAAAAGGAGATGGTAATTCGGATGCTCAGGAGAACTACAAATGTGTGCAACATAACTGGCAAGCAGTTGTGCACATCGGATCCGCAATGGAGGGTTCTGTCCTCCACTAGGACACTGGTCACCGGATTCGTTCTAAAAGCTCCCGTCACTAGGCGAACGCCACAGTTGTGAACTGGGTCGAGGAAACTCAACGCTGACGGTGCCGCCGAACCGTAAACCCAAACTCTCATAGTCAAGGCGGGATTGAACAAGAGCTCTGTAGAGCTACAGCAGTGTAGAGCAATCTGCACCTCAGTTGGTGTTGCTCAGGCAGCAGAGATCATTGAGGTGCTACTAACACTCCCACTTAAGCTGACGAAGGTGAAGTAGCCAAATCAATTGGGCATCAAAAACCAGTCCTAAGAATCAATACGTCTCTACTATAGTGAGTGGATCGGCATTAAGATAAACTTCAGGTTCCGGATGAATGATACGATGCTGACAGAAGTGCATGATACACAACTTCGCGGCTGAAAACTGGAAGCTGTGGGCTAGAGCCCATGACTGCACCTTGTGAATGGCTCCCTGTAGGTGCCGCTCAACAACAGCAGTACTGGAGGAGCAATATAAAATGCAGAAGTCATCCACATACAGAGGAGAGACCACTGGTCCTACAGCTGCTGCTAGGCCACTGATGGCCACTAAAAATAGAGATACATTCAATACGGAACCCTGCGGGACGCCATTCTCCTGAATACGGGAGGAACTATGGGAGGCACCAACTTGGACATGGAAAGTATGGAGTGACAGGAAGTTTTGGATAAAAATCTGGAGCGGACCCCAGAGACCCCACCATACAATGTTGCAAGGATATGACGTCGCCAGGTCATGTCATATGCTTCACATAAGTAAAAAAACATGGCAATCAGATGTTGGCATCTGGAAATGGATGTTCGGATGGCAGACTCGAGGGATGTAAGATTACCAGTGGTAGAGCGACCCTGGCAGAAGCCGCCCAGACATGGAGCCAGTAGGCCACGTGACTCCAGGACCCAACCCACCTGCCGACACAACATATGTTCCAGCAGCTTACAGAGAACGTTGGCGAGGCTGATGGGCTGATAACTATCCACATCAAGCGGATTTTTACCGGGTTTTAGCACCGGAATGATGGTGCTCTCCCGCCATCACACCAGATACGACTGAAGACAATGAGGAGACATCGCCTGTAGTCAGACGATAGATGTTTAATCATCTGGCTGAGGATCCAATACAGCCCAGGAGCTGTGTTGGGGCAATGTGCAAGGGCACTGAGGAGCTCCCACTCTGTAAATGGAGCATTATAGGGTTCACTGTGGCGTGTAGTGAACAAGAGGACATTCCTTTCCATCTGCCGTTAGTGCTCAGCAGATGCGTTTGCATTGGTAGAGAGCACGCCATTTATGTTAACACCATGGACACCTGTTGGGGTCTGGTACCCAAAAAGACATCTGATCTTCGTCCAGACTTGGGAAGGTGACGTATGGCACCCAATGGTTGACACATACCTCCCCCAACACTCCTGTTTCCATCGTTTTATAAGCAGGCGAACACGGGCACAGAGCCGCTTAAAGGCTATTAGGTGCTCTAGGGAAGGGTGCCGCTTATGTCGCTGTAGTGCTCGCCGACGCTCTTCAATTGCCTCAGCGTCTTCCGGTGACCACCAAGGCACTGTCTTTTGCCGGGGGCTACGGAAATTACCATTGTAGTGACCTGTTAAATCACAACATCGATGGAACCACATCAGGGATTTTTTTGTTTAGGGCACTCAACTACTAAGGTCATTAGTGCCCAGTCACAAATGTTAGTGCACTAATAACATAGAAAAAACGCAAGGGGGCAACACCAGAAAGTACTTACAAAGACGCAGATAAACATAATAAAAGAGTTAGATCTTTCTGGACAAGTCCGTCAATGTAATAAACTTAAGGACACGAGCAGCTGCTCAAGCGTCATCAGCTAAAAGTTCCTGTAAGGTAGACGGCAGACACAGGACAACACGAGAGTGAATAAAACGGGGACAGGACAATAAAACATGGCACACCGTCAATGGATGACCACAGGGGCACTGCGGTGCGGGGTCACCGGACAACAGGTAGCGGTGGCTAAATTGGCAATACCCAATCCGCAACCTGGCCAAAATGACCTCCTCTCGCCGGGAAGGGCATGAGGAGGTCGTACAAGCCTTCGGGATCGGTTTGATGGCCCTAAGCTTATTCAAGCCTCATGCCACAATGATGAAATGCGCCGACAAAGAACCCCACTGACATCAGTTGATGGGACACAAAAGGAAGCCGTCCGAGGCAGGAGGACAGCAGCCTTGGCCTCAGCATCAGCAGCTTCATTCCCACGCACACCAACGTGGCCAGGAATCCACAAAAAAAGGACATGAGTGCTGGTATCAGCTAGTGACTGAAGGGACCATTGAATTCGTTGCACAAAAGGGTGGTCCGAATATGGGTCAGGGTGACTGAATGGCGCTCAAAGAATCAGAGTAGATGGCATAGGAAGAATGATGATGGCGGCAGATTACTGAACAGCCTAATAGAGAGAAAAAAGCTCAGCTGTAAAGCTTGAACACTGGTCAAGGAGCCGGTATTGAAACGTATCATCCCCAACGACAAAGGCACATCCGACGCCAGCAGTAGTCTTGGAGCCATCTGTGTAAATAAAGATGTTATTAGCGAGCCTCGAACCAAATTCAACAAACCTTGAGCAGTATATCGAATCCGCAGACCTCTCCTTTGGGAGAGAGCTGAGTTCAAGGTGAACGCGAACCTGAGCCTGGAGCCAAGGTAGCATTGGGCTCTCACCCACTCGAAAAGTCATAGGGAGGGTAAAATCAAGTTGCTGAAGCAGGCGACAAAAGCGAACTCCAGGAGGTAACAGGGCAGAGACATACAGCCCATATTGGCGGTCGAGAGAGTCATCAAAGAACGAGAAATATGACGGGTGGTCGGGCATTGACATCAGTCGGCAGGCGTACCGACAAAGCAACATATCACGCTGGTAGTTTAGTGGTAATTCGGCAGCTTCGGCATACAGACTCTCAACAGGGCTGGTGTAGAATGCTCCAGTCACCAGACGTAACCCCCAACGGTGGATAGAGTTTAGAGGGTGTAAGATGGACGGTCGGGCAGAAGAGTAGGCAAAGCTCCCAAAATCCAGCTTTGATCGGACAATGGACTGATATTAGCGAAGCAGGACCATTCAATCTGCTCCCCATGACATATCGCTGAGAACACAGGGGACATTTAAGGAACGGGTACAATGAGCAGCCAAGTAAGATACATGTGGAGACCAGCAAAGTTTCCTGTCAAATGTAAGACATAAAATTTTTGTTGTCTCCACAAATGGGAGAGCAATGGGACCGAGATGTAAGGATGGTGGAAGAAACTGTTTGTAGCACCGTAAGTTCATACAGACCGTTTTCTCACCAGAAAAACGGAAACCGTTAGCGACACTCCAGGAATGCAGACTGCTGTGTCACCGCCAGACACCACACTTGCTTGGTGGTAGCCTTTAAATCAGCCGCGGTCTGTTAGTATATGTCGGACCCGCGTGTCGCCACTATCAGTGATTGCAGACCGAGCGCCGCCTCACAGCAGGTCTAGAGAGACTCCCTAGCACTCGCCCCAGTTGTACAGCCGACTTTGCTAGCGATGCTTCACTGACTACATACGCTCTCATTTGCCGAGACGACAGTTTAGCATAGCCTTCAGCTACATCATTTGCTACGACCTAGCAAGGCGCCATATTCAGTTACTATGTATCCTGAACAGATAAAATTGTGAATCATGTACCGTCAAGAGCGACGTTCATCATTAATGGATTAAAGTTAAGTATCTAACTAATTACGTCCATTTTCTGAATTCTAATTCCTTGTCATGTTCCAGACCTCACGTCAGTATAGTTCTTCCCTCCTCACACCAGCCTGCATGAGCTAAAACGCGTGCATTTCGGCCTCCCAGTAGTAACACTGTGTTGGCTCTTCCGCCAACCCAACACAGACGGTCTAGACAACACTGAAGACAGCGCTCCAGGAGACATGTTCTCTGAGCACTGCAGTAGATCGTAAAGTCATCCACGAAAAGGGAGCCTGAAACCTCAGCAGGATGGAAATCCATTATTGGATTGATAGCTATGGCAAAAAGGGCCACGCTCAAAACGGAGCCCTAGGGCACCCCATTCTCCTGGCGAAAGGCATCTGACAAAACAGAACCCACATGTACCCTAAACATTCGATCCATTAAAAAGGCATTAATAAAAAGAGGGAGGCGGTCACGAAGGCCCCAAGTGTGCATGGTGCGGAGAATGCCTGCCCTCCAATAGGTATTGTAAGCCTTCTCCAAATCGAAGAACACAGCCACCGTCTGGCACTTGCGCAAAAAGTTGTTCATAATGAAGGTCGACAAGGTAACTAGGTGGTCAACAGCAGAGCGGCGCCTACGAAAGCCACATTGGACATTGGTAAGGAAGCGTCGAGATTCAAGGAGCCAAACCAATCGAGAATTTACCATATGCTCCATCACCTTGCAGAAGCAGCTGGTAAGGGAGATGGGGCGATAACTGGAAGAAAGGTGTTTGTCCTTTCCTGGTTTGAGTATGGGAACAACAATTGCTTCACGCCAGCGTGTGGGAACATGACCTTCAGTCCAGATGCAATTATAGGCGCGATGAAGAAAGCCTTTACCTGGAGGAGAAAGGTTCTTCAGCATCTGAATATGGATACCATTGGGCTCCGGAGCAGAGGACCAGGACCGGGCGAGTGCACTTTCGAGTTCCTGCATGGTGAAGGTGATTTTAGCTTTCACGTTTCAAAGACTGGAAAGAAGGTGGCCATGCCTCTTCTGCTTGTTTTCGGGGGAGGAAGGCAGGGTGGTAATGGGCAGAGCTCGAAACCTCCGCGAAAAAGCGGCCAAAGGCATTTGAGACATCCTCAGGATCCACAAGGACTTCATTCGCTACAGTCAGGCCAGAAATCGGGGATTGGATCTTGGTGCCAGATAGCCAGCGCAGGACACCCCAGACAATTGAAGGAGTAAAACTGTTGAATGAGCTGGTGAAAGCCACCCAGCAAGCATTTTTGCTTTCTTTGATAACATGACGGCATTTTGCACGGAATCGTTTGTAACTGATACAGTTCACCATCGTAGGGTGGCGTTGGAAGGTGCGTAAAGCATGTCGCCAAGCACGAATAGTGTCGCTGCATGCTGTAGTCCACCGGGGGACTGGGACTCTATGTGGAGAAAAGGAAGAACGAGGGATGGAATATTCAGCAGCAGTGAGAATAACATCCGTGAGGTATGCGACCTGACTATCGTAGCTGGAGAAGTTTTGATCATGGAAGGTCACCAGGAAGGTGAAAAGCCCCCAGTCGGCTTTGGAGATGTTCCATCTAGAGGAACGTGGAGAAGGGGTGTGATGCAGGAGATCGAGTATGTGTCAGACAGAGCATACCACTCAAACCGACGTGCAAGTTGCATAGGGGATATTGAGAGGTCCAAGTGGTAATAGGTATGCGTTGCATCCAAAAGGAAGATAGGTGCACCGGTATTTAAGCAGACTAGATTGAGGTGGTTGAAAAGGTCTGCCAAGAGGGAGCCTCTCGGGATGAGGAGGGATGGGGGAGGGCAGCCCGGAAAGGAAGGAGAACTGCACTAGCTCACCATGCACCTATCCACTAAAGAGATGTGGACCCCCTGGGGGCACATGGGGGAGATTCAATGGTGACAGAAGAGGTGAAAGTTTCCCAGTTCGCCTTGTTTAATGCCCATCTGGGTAGGCATCCAAGTGCATGACGCCGGGGGAGTGACAAGAAGATGGGGAAGTGGTCACTACCACACAGGTCATCATGTGCTCTCTAGTGGATAGATGGCCGAGTAACTAACATGAGCCACACTGAAATGTGTGGCAGCCCCAGTATTCAAGAGGCAGAGGTCGAGCTGGGACAGTAAATTTTCGACGTCTCTGCCATGGCCAGTAAGCATGGTGCTACTTCACAAGGTGTTATGGGCATTAAAATCTCCCAAAAGTAGGAAAGGTTTAGGGAGTCGATCACTCAGTGCAGCCAATACATTCAGAGGTACTGCACCATCTGGAGGGAGATATATGTTGCAGACAGTTATTTCCTGTGTTGTCCATATCCTGACAGCCACAGCTTCAAGAGGAGTTTGATGGGGGCACAGGTTCACTACATATCGAGTTCAGGACATAAATGTAAACTCCACGTGACACACTATTATATTCGCTACGGTTCTTGAAATATCCCCTGTAGCCTGCCGGGAACCAGGTTTTCTGGGGGGCAATGCAGAAATAGCTGTAAAGCTTAACAGTTGCCATAGCTCAGCCAGGTGGTGGAAAAAAAAAAACTGCCGCAATTCCGCTGAAGGATGACCTGATCGTGATACTGGGAAGGCATGAAACACTCACTCAATGAGGTAGTCTATGCCTCAGGATCACCTGCTGCAACTGACTTATTTCCTGAACAGGCTATATCCATTGTGTCTGAGGATCTGGCAAGATCTAGGTCCTCAGCAGATGCCAGAATCTTTACCTCATCCTCAGACACAGAGCTTGTAGGCAGCGGTGGTGTGGGAGCCAATTCCCTCGGTCTTGGAGGTCTTCTTTCTGGATTTCTCTTGCTGATCCTTGGATTTCTCTGGCTGGGAGGTCTTCACTGATTCAGTCTCCGGGACTGAGGATGATCGGGAAGCCCTATGACCAGCTGCTTTTGGGCACTTCAGCCACTGGCGGGTGTCATCTTTCCCACTAGCAGAAACCTGGGAAGGGAGTGACCCAAGGGACCCCTTCCTAGGGAGAGGAGCCAGAAGACACTTACGTTTCTCCAGCTGAGAAGTGGGGTCTGGTGCCCCAATGGTTGAGGGCACAGTGCTCCCGAGGTAGGTGGTGTGAGAGCTACAGGGAGGGAATTGCCCCCCCCCCCCCTCCCAC